>NW_009910474.1:0-15233 GCF_000696875.1 Nestor notabilis
CACTCGTTACTGGTCTTCACGTGGACATTGATCCATTTACCACCACTCTTTGTGTGCTGTCATCCAGCCAGTTCTTTATCCACTGAGTGATCCATCCATCAAATTGGTGTCTCTCCAATTTAGAGACAAGGAGGTCATGTGGGACAGTGTCGAATGCCTTGCACAAGTCCAGGTAGATGACGTCAACTGCTCTGCTGCTGTCCATCAGTCCTGTAGCCCCATCATAGAAGGCCACCAAATTGGTCAGGCAGGATTTCCCCTTAGTGAAACCATGTTGGCTGTCTCCAACCACCTCGCTGTTTTTCATGTGCCTCAGCATTCTTTCCAGGAGAATCTGCTCCAAGATTTTGCCAGGCACAGAGTTGAGACTGACTGGTCTGTAGTTGCCTGGGTCTTCTACCTTCCCCTTCTTGAAAATGGGGGTTACATTTCCCTTCTTCCAGTCATCTGGAACTTCCCCTGACTGCCATGACCTCTCAAATATTATGGACAGTGACCGAGCAACTTCATTTGCCAGCTCCTTCAGGACCTGTGGATGGATTTCATCAGGTCCCATGGGCTTGTGCATGTTCAGGTTCTTAAGGTGGTCTCAGACCTCATCCTCTCCTACAGTGGGCCTAAGGTCTTCGTTCTCACAGTCCCTGTGTTGACCTTCCAAGGCTTGGGTGGTGTGGTCTGAGCATTTACTAGTGAAGACAGAGGCAAAGAAGTCATTAAGAACCTCAGCCTTCTCCAAATCCATGGTAGCCAGTCCTCCTGATAGCTTCTGGAGGGGGCCCACATTGTCCCTAGTCTGTCCTTTATTTACTACGTAGCTATAGAAGCCAGAGATGAGGCACAATCTCAATTGACATGCGATGTTTTGAGTAGCCAAAATGTTGGGATTATTCCAGAATTTTTATAATCTAGAGTTATTCCAGATACTAATTTTAATAACAGGGTCCCACCACACTGGTGGTGTGATACTCAATGCCTGAAGAACATACAGTTAAAGTATGATCTGCTGTAGGATTTCTTTGCTTCTTCATCAAAACTCCAAAGACTTACAAAAAGGCAAAACGGAAGGCAGGCTATGGTGAATCTTGTCCCTACTATATTCACTAAACTTTAACTTAAAAAGGACACCAAAGAAATTAAGAGTTGCATCTTGGGCCATGGGGAAGGGAGAACATTTCATGAACATTCATTGCTTAGACAAACAGCAAAGAAAGAAAGCATCTGGGAAAGGCACATTGACAAAGAGCAAAGGACATAACCCGCTTCGAATCTACGCATGGCAAATCAATTTAATGTCTTTCATTACTGCTTGAAAACGGAAACTTACATGCGAACAATAAACTTTAATCTGGTTGACAACAGTTTAAAAAATGCACTGAAAGCAAGTTTCAGCCGCATGACATACTTTATGACACTTATTAAAAAGACATACTTGTAAGTCAATTAACCTGCCCAATGGCACATTTTAGCTTGTTTTCTGTTAGGAAAGGAAGCAAAAGGGCAAAGTTTTTCATTTAGGAAGGTCCTAAGTTGATTTCTTTTTCCTCTTTAAGTGAAGGACATTGCTGGTGTCATCGTCCTTAACCAGTCCAATCTGAAATATATGCTGTTGGTGTCCGTCAACCCATATTGTCACAGGTAACAGCTGCTTATTCACTAAAACTTTATAGTCACTGCAGTTTGCTATGGTAATTCATTAATTACAGTAATAATGACACCAGAGGATGAGGTAGTTAACAAGACACATCTATCTGGATATTACAGAGAGCATCAGTTGCACCCAACATAGATAAGGTCGCAAAAGTATTTTAGCTGAGCTCCTCTCATCCCAGACCTTTCCCAAATATTTGGGTGTTCTTGTTCCCATTTCTGTTCCCATCCACTTCCCTCTCAGTAAAGTTTATGGAATTAAAATATAAGCATGCACTTAAAAACACACACACACACACACACACACACACACACACACACTATTGTATGTATACATTTATTTTATTTCTATGAATTCTACGTATAAAATCTATACATACATAATGTTTATATATTAAATACATGCATACACCTCATATATTATAAATATGCTTCATGAGTATATGACATGCAAGTATATGTATACACATATATTTATAATGATAAATAAGGACATAAGCACACATAAACATTTTGTATAGATTTAAAATAATCCTTCCTATATGATTTCTGGTAGTTTAGCTTTATGATAATACGTATTAGAAAGACAGAAAAGGAAGGGAGGAGAGAAGTAAGATTTTATCTCTTCATGGAAGTGCATTCAATTACCTGGCTTATGGATATAGGGAGCTGAGTCCTTACATAGGGTTTAACTAAGCTCCGATTGGTTCTGTATATCAATGTAAATGTACACAAGATGGGATCATTTGCCTATAGCGTTGTGGTTTCAACAGAACAGATACAAAAACATGCTGTATAAATGGTATGCCTGATTGCATTCCAATGAATTTATTTTTTAATTATTAGTTCAACCTGAATTCAGAGGCACACTTTAGCTCTGAGTTCTGCCTATCTAACTTGAATGATTTTGAGCCACCTTCCTAATTTTCGTACAGTTAAAATCATAAAGTCAAGACAGAAACTGGTTGATCTGGTTGGAGTTTGACGGCTAAGAACAGTAAATCTTTGTTCAGTTGTATTTCATGTTTGTGTCAGACCCAGTTTACCAGCAGTTTCAAGCTTAGTGATTCTGAATGTGTTAGTTCATATGAATTTTGCCAGAATCACTTTGCTTTGCAAGTTAGAGTTCTTGCAATATCCTAATTTGGGCAGTATTCAAAGGATATTTTTTTTCTTATGACATATTTGATATTTTTACATCCTGTCTTTGCCTAGGCTTGGAAGTGATGAACTGTAACAGCAGTGGCATTTTAATTTCTGTAATATAGGAGGACAACTAGGCAGTTTAGGATCATGGATATGCACATATTTAAGCTATGCACTGAGTTATCTCTGAATGATTATTATTTTTGTTTCAGGGTTTTGTTTATTTGCTTTAATTTCATCTGAAGTTCTTACAGTAATTGAAATTTGTACAAATGTTTAGAACGCTTCTTGTTTCTAATGGCAATGGCATGTTGCATAATCTTATATGTTAACATTCTTCTTTAGACCTCAGAACACTTTAGAAATATGGCTGGTTTCATTATGTATGTAATTTCTGATATATAAGCTGCACCTAGTATTACTGCTAAACAGTGGAAATGAACTGGGCTTGAAATAACATTCGTTTCATGGCCACATTATTTAACTTCTAGATCCTGCCAAGTCATGCTGCATGCTGCGTGCTAGAGCAAATGGTGTGGTATGTGCAACAGTGCGTTATCGCTCTGTGCTTAGTTCAGCCGTAACTCTGTAGAACATCTACCTCAGGAGCAAGGAGGCAGTCTGATGGGGAAGTCATCAGGGATACATCAAGTAGAGACCTTCTTTAATAAGAATTGATGTTACCTACCAGACAGGCTATTTAGACAGCTAAGACAGAGTTAGTACTGCCTTCTAGAGGAGGCAAGATCAGTAAAGTTATATTCTGGGACTACCCTGTGTTCTTCTGGAACATCAATTCCCTGATTATGGGAGGTGGCCATAAAGAGCAAGCGACAGGTGATAGATTACTGCATGAATATTTAAAAAATCATGTGGGAATCACAATGTTTTCTGAGTCTGTCTTTCTTGGAACAACTTACTGTTAAATGTGTATTTTTATTGTCTGTAATTATATACACATGTGTACATGTTTATGAATACATATGCAGAAAATAAACATGAACATTCTATAAGAACAAAGAAAGGTCTCCAAGTGCTCCATGGCAGAGTTCTTTCAAATATAAAGCAAGTGGAAAAGAAAGGAGGTAGGTAGTCAGTGAATAGGTAGCTTATGGTGGAGAAATGTGGGGAAAAGAAGAAAAAAAATCCCACCTTTTAAAATGCAGACAAAGCAAGCCTCAAAAGGGCCTACAAGCTCAAATGCTCTCAAGAGGGTTTGGGAATGAAAAGTGTTTTCAATAACTGCTTTTTATCTTTAGGTTTTTACTTCATCTCACTTTCCCCAAGGGTAGAAGTTGACCCCAAGCAGGTCATGGAATCTGATTTATTGTACCGTGTTTAAATCAACAAAATCAGTTTCTCAAAGCTGTGCTGGAAGTCTCTGGTAATCTAACATGAACGTACCTTACTTCTTCTGTCTTCCTCCCTCTCTTCTTGTTTGTTTAGAGTGAGAGAGATTCTGGTATCAGAAGGCCAAGAACATAAAAGATATCATAATTATGGAAGTTGGCTCCCAGTAGAGGAGCAAATTTTCCAAGTACATGTGGCATGAATGTGAATTAAATTTTGGTTTTCCTTTTATTCTTTTTTTTTTTTTTTTTTTGGTGAACAAAGTTTGAAGTAATCAGATTATATATAGAATGGGCATCTAAATCTAAATCTTAATCTTTTTCCCTGATATTACAAAACATTAAAATATCTGAGAAAAATCTAGATGATGTCACAACTAACCAAGAAAAATCAAGGCAACAAGAATGCATCAAACTGATTGACGCTAAAGTGCAAAAAGAAATTACAGCTTTTAGGACATGAACATAAGGGAAACCGTATTAAAAGTAATAGTGTTGTGGACTGAAAGAGAAACAACTTTGCATCAGTATTCCTGAGTTCCACATTGCTGATGAGAACAGAAAACTAATGACCAGCAGATTGAGGGAGGGGATTCTTCCCCTCTTCTTCACTCTGGAGAGACCGCCACTGTAGTTCTGTGTCCAGCTCTGGGGCAACAATATAAGAAGGACATGGAACTGTTGGAGTGAGTCCACAGGAAGGCCACAGAGACACTGCATAGCATCTCTGCTAGGAAGACAGGCTGAGACAGTTGTGCTTGTTCAGCTTGGAGAAGAGAAGGCTCAGGGGAGAACTTATAACAGCCTTCCATTACCATTAAAGGAGACCTACAAGAAATCTGGAGAGGGACTGTTTACAAGGGTCTTTAGGGACAAGACAAGGGGTATGGCTTTAACCTGACAGAGGGGAGATTGAGATGAGCTCTTAGGCAGTTCTTCTTACCTGTGAGGATGCTGAGGCGCTGGCATAGGGTGCCCGGAGAAGCTGTGGCTGCCCCATCCCTGACAGCATTTGAGGCCAGGTTAGATGGGGCTTTAAACAACCTGCTCTGGTGGAAGATGTTCCTGTCCATGGCATGAGGTTGGAACTGGATGATGTTTGAGTTTAATCATCCCATGAGGGCATGCTTTGGTTAAATAATTTGCCTTGGATAAATCTGTCTAAAATTCCAGCATAGCTCCTGAAGACAACAGATATTGTACCATAATCCAAAGGGGGATTCAGAGCTTGTAAACCAAGATATTGTTCTAAAACATGCATTTAGGGTGGTGACAACGATGTGGGTTTGAAAAACCTGTTTAGTTTATGCCATCTGACATTTGCATCATTGCTCTAAGCACTTGAAATGTTTGCAGCATAAACCCCAGGAATGATCCTGCCATATTTCCATGTGGCACAGGAGTTTATCAGGATCCTACTTTATGTCTATATCCAAATAATCAACAACAGGAAATGATATTTATCTGGAAATGAACAAGAACCTTTTGGGGTAAATGTAATAACGTAACACAAGTGACTATCATTTCTTTATTGCAGCAATAGATTAAAAATAGAAACCAGTCTCAAGTGCTAGAAAACTTATAGATATAGAAGAGAGAAAACAGTGTGGTATTGTGATTATTCTCCTGCTAAACTGTGCTAATAGATCTTTAGTTGTATTCTAAAGTATCATGGTAAAAATGATGCAGGTAAAACAGCTATTTTAGATTAAACATGGATATATATGAATGTATTACTCACTGTGACAGAAGGTGTCTACTTTGTAAACCTTTTTGACAATAACACTTTCTCTTAAAAAAAGCTTGCTAGGATTTTGCTTCATTGTGTTTGTGTGGTTTTCTAGAAAGGTGTAGGTATTTAAAATTCTCTGACTTTAATGTCAAAAGGCACACTCCCAACAACATCATCTGCTCCCTTGTGAGCTATGGGCTAAGGAAAATTTTATATTACAGCTTTTAGAAGGACAATAACTTCATTTTTAAAGAAAATGCATTCTAGCGTGCTGATAAACCAGACATTTGAACAGTCATCCTTAACTCATTTTCTGTCCTACTATCCATGTTTCCATCCTAAATTTAACACTTCAGCTTCCAACAACCATGGCTATCTTTTTTTCCTTCTAACTCTTTTTCTCACATACTGCAGTCCAGTCAAGTCTTTTTCTTAGGTAAATTACATAGATTGAACCTCTCTAATTTCTCTTTATAAAAACTGTTCTAAAAATCTCTGAACATGTGGTAGCCATACAATCATATAAAAAATTTGATCCCAGTGGAATAATTTAATTTTCTATTTCTATGTCATGCGTTAATAAATTTCTTGTCTTTTATCTAATTGATCCTATGTTTATAGCAGCCTACATTACACAAAAAAATGGCTAGAAAAGTCTGTGGCACTGAATTAAACCCACCAAGAAACACTACCTCTTCCTTAACCAGTTTATTCTAAAATTTGTTTATCTAAGTCTGTTAAAAAATGTGAGCTTGATTTCTCACTCAGCTGAATTATTTGACTTCAGTATTCAGCCACTGACTTCATTCCCTTTCTCTGTTCAATGAAATAAACTTCCAAATTTCCAGTATTTTCTCCTCTTTACATTTTGATTTTCTATTTTAGGACATTTCTTCCAGTTCTTATATCCTTAGGTGATTTTTTGTGAGTCGTCTCTACACTTAAGACTAAGTGCAGAATGTGAGTACTACAGTTCTGTGAAATACTGCACAGCTGTTCCTCAAATATAGTGTCTGCATTTTTTACCTTCTGGTAAACGTAGCCTTGTCCCTTTGTAGGGAATTACTGCATGGCAGCACTGAGTGGTCTTTCTTTGCTAGTCATTTTTGTGACTGCCGTGATACCACCACCCCCTTCAGATTCTGCTTTTCATATTCTGTACCTGTGGCTTGAATGTGCATTTCTGGAAAATTCAAGAGCTTTCTCTTCTTTAAGCTCAATTGATATAAATTTATTTTTATTTTTTTTTTTGTTAACCAGTTGTCATTTCATTTAGCAAATGTTTTGTTGATATCCCACACATACTATTTTCAATAGAATCTAAGTTGATGCCCTTTCCAGATAAATTATGAAGAAGAATTTAGAGATTTATTAATATTTACCACATTTGTGTGCTGTAATAAACCAACAGGTTGGGTTTTGGGGTTTCTTTTTTTTTTTTAGTTTCATTTTAAGGCATAGAAGAGTGAGGATTGAGAAAAAAGAAATTAGGATGTTGTCTGTGTCTCAGAAAGAATTTAAATATCTTCTTATGTCATAGGTAGTTTAAATAGTATTATCAATAAGTGGGAAAACAGAAGGGGTCATTAAAAGCTGAAGGTGCTGAAATAAATAAGAATGAAATTGCCTTCAGAATCAGGATTATAGAACATAATTCACTAGTCCCCAATGTATCTTTAACATGTGGGTCGGGGAACTGACTAAAGCATTGATTTGCTCTCATTTCATCTGCCTGTAGAAAGAGAAGATCTGATAGGTAATCTGGTTTATTCATCACATTCTTATATTTAGGATCTACTATCTGCAATCATCCTGGTAATAAATACCTCTATGACAGGTCTCTTTTGTTGAAAAGGCACCACTGAGTAAGCAACAGGTAGCACAAAGCTCCTTACCTTTCTTAAAAGCACATCGTAAACAACCTTGCTCTATGACATTTTCTTACTGTAGGCTATGATACTGACAGCACATATTTTTCAAAAAGTTTTTATAGAAATTATTATTCTGGTTGTGTTAGTTGACACTTTTGAGCAGTGCATTTTAAAATCATATTCTCAAGCAAGCCCCACAGTCACCATTAAGTAAGAAATCTTAGAATGCTATCTAGGGCACTGCCATGAAAAGCCAAATGTCATCTCCTTTCAAGAAAGCAACAAAGAGGGCTCTGAACTGATAATGAACTGGTAATATCCAACTGTTAAGACCAAATCTAAAGCCCAGAAGAATCTCCAAATCTATTGAGAAGCCTCTGGATTTCATGGGGCTGTGGATTGGACACTTAGACACGTTCAGCAAAGCACTTACACATATGCAGATGGTCCTCATTCTCCAAATCATTTAAGGTCATGCTGAACTTTCAGTAAGTGCTTACAGCTCCATTGAAGTCAATTTAAGCATATTTTAAAGTGGTTTGTTGATCTGGGAGAAACTGATGAATCTGGGCCTCAGTGAATTTTATGGAAATGAGTGATGTACTTAAATTTAACATATTTATGTAGTAAACTCTCAAATTTCTCCACTGAGCCAAATTGAAAAATGAATAATACATAACCTCTGGCCCTATGCTTCTTTTGAGCTATGGAGGCCAAGCAGCCCAGAAGCTAAATGGTTACCTATTTCTGTGCCAGTCTTTTCCTCAAATCCCAGCAGGAAGTTTCTACTTAATGGAGAGACTAAACTTCTATACTCAGTTTTCTATTCATCCCCTGCCAAAAGTATGGAAAACCGCAAATGGAGCTTCAGCCAGGGGGAAAAAAAATCAATAAATTTGTTAATTTTATTTGCACCATTTCTGACTAGATCAATTCATATGCCCTCAGATTATGATTGCCTTCATAGAAGTTGGACTCAGAAGTTGACAACTTGCATAAACTCTTTGTCAATGAGAATACCAGTTATGTATAAAATTTAGTGCTTAATACAGTTTTTATTTTATTGTCAAAGGTTTCCATGTAGCTGAAATGATTTAAGCAGTCAGTGAGCTTCAAGGCAAAGTGCATAGAAAAATAAAGAACAATGCCTTGCTCATCTCTGTAGCTATTAACTTTGCCAAGAAATCTATTTTTTCTGGCGTCTGTTTTTGTAACAGAAACTCCATTCTGTGAAATAGGAAAAAAAAAATCTAACATAAACTTTTAAAAAGGCAGACTTCTTTTCTATTTTATTCATATATGTATGCAAGGAAAAAATAATCATTCAATATTTCTACTTGAATGAGATTTATGGGCTACTTCTGACAACTACCTACACATTGAAATGTACATAATTCTGTGAGTAATCTCCAGAGCTTCAGTTTTGTTTCCAACCTTTTCATGTCTTATGCTGCTAAATTCTATAACTCTGCTTGCCAGACAGCATTTAGTAAAAAAAACCAAGACGGATTTATCCATTCTGAAGTTATTCAAGGTTTCTGCTACTTATGCTAAAGCTTTGATATTGTAAACACTGATGTATCAGGATTACCTATATAAGTCAAATAGGATGGTTCACAGAATGAAATAGTCTAGCCAAGTATTAGGCGTATAGCTATAGGCATAAATTGCTGCCTTGCTTTATGATACACAATTGTACAGACTAGACAGAAAACTGCTGCTCCAGATATGCATTTGTAGGCACTTTCGGTCTTACTGTTTTCAGAGACAGCAAAAATATCATGCTGAACACAGTGCAAATGATATCATAAAGTAATTGATATTATTAAAATTGGCATTATTTTCATTGTGAAATTCAGCATTCCTGTAAGTTAATAGCTCAGGGAAGTGAGTGGCTGAAATAAGTGATACTGAAGGCAATATCTTTCTTAAGATCAGAAACTGGATGAGCAGGAAAACTTATATGGCTACATTGTAATTAAGGATTTTTTTATTATTATTATTAAATATTCTTTACAAAGTCTTTAAACAAACAAACAAAACAAAACAAAACAACCAAACAAAAACAACAGGCTATGAAAATGTGTCATTTTGTGAACTACTTTTTTCCTCAACCATGGCAGGAAGCAGACCGAAAAGAAGGCAGCTCTGGAAAAAGTTTTGCAGTCATGCTGCATGAGAAAGGATCATTTCAGAGACATTATAATTTTTGTCATTTTAATAGAATCACTGGTCTCACATTAACCAGAATTGAATCTTAGAGATATTTGCCATAGTTACCTGTCATCTGTATGTACTAGTATCTAGGGTGTGGGAGATTTTCACAGAGGAAGGCAAGTTTCAGGGTTGGCCTGCAGCTATATGTTGGATTTTGCAAACATTTAGGCAGAGAGCCTTGAGATCTATGCAAAATCTTGAGCATAAACCTACTTTCAGACTTTCTCCCATATGTGTAGACCTTTTACGTACCAGGTTTGTTATACTACATGAAATACACCCGAATACTCATGTCCATTTAGGACTTGTCTGAGCAGACTATTGCATTGCAGCCTGTGACACACAATTTTGATATTATACTTGAAATACACTCACTGTAATCGCAATTAAAATATTAAAGTGGGAATCCTAATACCAGGTGGTATTACCCCTGACTAACTACCAAGTGCTAACTATTGCGTCATCTAACAAACAAAAATTTTGCTGCAGAAAAATAATATCTAGCAGATATCAAGCTATCCTGGAAGCAACATTTCGAATGTATTTTACCTCTCAAGAGCTGCATAAATGCAAATAATGGTAATTCATCTCCAGGATTTTTATGTCTTTTAATCCTGGGTAGTAATGACACAATTTAATATAAACTATAAAATAATGATATTTTTATGTATGTATTTCTATATGCGTATACATACATAAATGAGCACAGAGATATGTAAATGTAAATACATATCTGTAATTATAGTAAAGATACATTGCTTTTCATCTTTAGATTACAAAACACTAAAGAATAAGGTAAGAGTGAGTCTTGCTGTTTTACACTGGTAGAAATAAAAGAAGAAAGATATGAAACAAGTTACATAGTAAGTCACTTGCTAAACTTGGAAAAAAACCACTTGTTTCCCAGTTAAAGGCTCCTTCTATCCACTTGGCACCACTGTTTCACCTAATTCAATACCAGCTATGCAGCAGATTAGAAAAGAAAGATAAAATTTTCTTCAAGTGTTCACTCCACTGTCCTGAATGAAAAAAAACAAGAACAACAACAACAAAAACCCCACAACCACCCTGTAAACCAAAGGCTAATATCAACAAAGGACTAGAGCACTGGCCACAGGTCTCACAGACATTTGTACCAGAGCTGCTTCCCTCCTCCTTACTCGACGATAACTAACTGTCACTTCTGCACTTCCTCATATTTTTTGTATTGATCTTTCATCATATAATGGGTGCAAACAGCAAGAGGAAGGCTTAATAACAAACATTAAAATGAATAAATAATTACAGCCACAAATCTTCCTCAACCAACTGATTATTTGTTCAGTGACAATATTACAAGAAATTGGCTTTACATAATTTAAAAGGACACTAGCAAGTAGAGATTTCTTTAATAGCATTTTTCCTCTCTATACTCTCTGAAAAGGTTTGTGGGGGTTGGTCATCTCTTTAAAAGACTATGAGGGCTTAACTTCCTAATCACTTTTCCAGCCTCTTTGTGATATTCAGTAAATTTCTGAGGAGGTAAAAATGTCTTATCAGTAATCAGGAGTGAATTACCTTTCTCAAAGATCTATGAGGGCATTGACCCAGGGTACGTGTTTGCCTGATTTTCCTGTCCTGAACTTGAGTCTCCTGCAGGTCTGAAAGACAAGAGCTCTAAGGAGGCTGGTGAGAGCAGACAAAATGAAAAGACTGAAGGAGAGGTCAGGTGAAGAGACCTTGGGTGAGGAGGAATCTTCCCATATAGAATAAGGTGAACTGATCCTCACCCCATCTTTCTGGTGAGCAGTGTTGCTGTGGCATGCCGCATGACAAGCTAGTAGCAAGAGCAGTGCTTGGAATCCTATCTGCAAAGTCAAGGACCCTCCTGCCTCCTTCCGTGTAGGACAGAGCTCAAGCCTGTGTCCTGGCTTTTGCTTAAGTATATGCTTAATTTTGTCCCTGTTGGGATAGATAAGGCTTTGGTGTAAGCAGCTCAATATTGGTACGAAGGCTTAATATTCCATGGCTGACTTGGAAATGTAGTTCACAATGTCTTTTCAGAAGGTGAACATGAGAGAATGTCTGCCCTCAGCATGGGAATTATGTGCTATGGTGACATGACAGGTCCCCTGTACAAGCTTCATACATTATGTTTAATTCAGAAATTCACCTTAATGCAATCACCCTTATCACAGAGACTACAAGCATCAGCATCATCAGGGGCATGAAAGTTTGCTGTTGCCTCTATCTTAAATAATCTCTGACCTTAGTGCACACCATTAGCTATTTCAGAGCTGTCATGGGGTTGTCTGGCAGGAACGCCTATCTGTGACATGTCCCAGACCCCTGAAATAGAGGAATTAAGAATACTTGCTTGTTTTAAGCCAAGATTTTGGAGGTGAGAGGTCAAGTGTGTCCACACGTTGAACAAGTAATGACCTGAAAAAGGCACGATTTACAGGATGATATGCTGGCAGAAAGTTTTCTAACACCTCCCAGAAGTGCACTTTCCAGAAACCCACTGTACATAAACATAAAGGTCTGCAATCTGTCAGTTAATATTAATGTGGTCATTTGCTGGTAAGTTGTAATAACACGATGCACATGGGACTTGCTACACTGACCTTTTTGGTGGAAGTGATTCATTAAATGGTCACTCATTTAGACAGCAGTAACTATTTGCTCAGCTATTAACATTTTAGAACTTAACTAGGTACTTACTGCTTTCAGAAAAAAATTTTTTACCAAGGTTAGCTGAAGACCAGATTTTTCATTATTCTATACAGGAAAGAATTTAAAACTCAGGAACATCAATTACAAAAGGGTGGGACATTTTGTATGAAATGTCTAAATTCAGATTAGTCTAAATGGCTGAGTATTATCTGTGTGCTTTTGAGCCCATGGCTACAAATCATTGCTTTCACTGTCAAGGGCTAAAAAAAATATTTCTTTCACTCCTGGGCTGTTCTTTCCTGTTGCATTCCTACACCATTTAAAGCGTACAAAGAAAGCATGGAAAGTGGTGAGAGTTTTTAAATCACTAATAATATACCCTTCAACCAGGAGCCATCAACTTCAATAGGCATCTTCTTCTGGCACCATGTATACTGACTTCTGCTGATCTGAATTTAAATCTTGTACAAAACTATTCTGAAGTATACATACAGAAATTCCTATAGGAACACACTGATTTTAGCAAAATTCTAACACAAAGGAATTTTCCTTTATGTACTGATGGGTGCCAGGTACCTTTCCTTTCAGTTTGCCTTCCGAGTTTCTCGGTAGTGTCCCAGAGGGCTGGCAGAAACTCAGAGGTAGCAGATACCCACGCTCATCTTTGTCTACTCCCTTGGTTTTCTGGCCAAGAATCACTGCACTGAGGTTAACTCCTTTCTTGCCTCTTTTAACAAATGTGGGAATTCCTCTGCCATAGACTGGTGGGATGATCTTTCTATTTTGTGAAAAATTTTGAAATTTGAGTGAAATAGAGAGTATAGTTTGGTCTTAAAATATGTGGGAGAGTCCCTTGTGAAAGCAGCAACATTTCAGTCTGGCCACTGAACAAGCTGAATTATGTACAAGGATGTGGGGCAATAGCAACCTACTTTCTCCTTTATTTAATGAATTTTTGCTCCATGTTTGTAGATCTATGGCCACAGGTCAGTCACAAAGTGCAGTGGCCCTCTAAGCCCTGCATGGCACAAACTTATGTATTGTCGTGGTTTAAGCCCAGCTGGCAACTTGGAACCACGCAGCCGCTTGCTCACTCCCCCTCCTTTTCCTTCCTCCCCCCGCTCCCGGCGGGATGGGAAGGAGCATCAGAGGAATGTAACTCGCACAGGTTGAGATAACAGCTCTCCAGTAACTAAGGTATAATACAAACCACTACTGCTACCAATAATAATGATAAGAGGACTAACAAGGGAAAAGGACACAACCGCTCACCACCCGCCGACCGATACCCAGCCTGACCCGAGCAGCGATCTGGGCCTTCCGGGTAACTCCCCCCAGTTTCTATACTGGGCATGACGTGCTGTGGTATGGAATACCCCTTTGGCCAGTTTGGGTCAGGTGTCCTGTCTCTGCTTCCTCCTGGCTTCCCCTCCTCTCTGGCAAAGCATGAGACTGAGAAAGTCCTTGGTCAGAGTAAACATTACTTAGCAACAACTAAAAACATCGGTGTTATTAGCGTTGTTCCCAGACTGAAAGTCAAAACCACAGCACTGCACCAGCTACTAAGAAGGAGAAAAAATGACTGCTGTAGCTGAACCCAGGACACGTATGTATTTGCTTTCTTTTGTTTTAAGTTTCAATTGTAGCCGGTGGTTTAATAATCCTGAGATGTGAAATAGGAACCTAGAAACAGCCTCACCAGTAAATCAGCAACAGTATCCATCCAACAGAGTGGCATCTTTTCAAATGTCCCGATGCACTGCCTCCAGAGATGGTGTGATGAGGCATGTCATACATGACCAGCCATCAAATAGGAAAAGCGACCATAGGAGTGACAAGATTTTTCAGCTGAACAGTTACAGTCAGTCTGGTTAGCAAGAGATCCTTCTTTGCTTCCCAATGAACTGTTAAAGGGCTTACATTTTTGTAAATCTCTCCAGTGTCTCCTCTGTTTGCAAAAAGCACTTGCATTAAAACAAATCTAGGAAAACACAACTCTACTGGGAAGTAGAGCAGCCATACAAAATCATTATCCTAACAGCCCTAAACACTCCAAACTAGACTGTTGTTTCATAACATGTTGATTACAGCAGGGCTGAGTGGCATGTGCATGTGCTGTATATATATGGTACATTTGCTTATAAATGAAGTAGGGAAAATGGTCAGGAGAAAATAAGTTGTTAGCTTGGCCTGTGGGAGAGCAGAGTTCAAGTTCTGATTTAACCACACAAACATCCACAGACTAGTGTGACAGTCTACTGTCTCATGCCTCACTTTGTAAAATCAGTGTGATAGCATAGCATTATTATGAAGACAAAAGAAGCTCTTTTGTTAGCTTCCTTCACTGTAAGACACCTGGTGATGTGCAAACATATAGATTGACACTTCAACCTGAAAGCAACATTAAATGACACAGCCCCAATTATTTAATATGTATATAAAGGGATTTGAAACTATGGTAAGAAGCACTTACAAATTATTTATATTATTATGTCAGTATGAAAGAAAATAATAATTAGGAATTAAAATAAATACAATACAGTTATTGCATAAGACAAGTTTCACTATATGGAATATAGCGAAATAGCAATCCAGGAGGTTCCTTGACTGTGTGGA
>NW_009910475.1:0-13602 GCF_000696875.1 Nestor notabilis
AAAAAAAAAAAGAAATAATAAAAAAAAATGAAAGACAACTCTAACTCCCAGATGTCATGAATGAGTCTCTTTGGTCACTACCTGGGGGATCATTCACATGGCACAAACTTTCTAGGTTACAATACACCTGGAAAAATTTTTTTGCAAAAGAAGTCTAAAGGGAAAATCAGTCTATGTTTCTTCTGTATGAAAAAGTAGCCATTAATACTTGATTCATATAATAGAAAATAAAGGTTGCATCAAATGCAATGATAGCAGCCTCCCTATGATTATATGATACTAGTTAAAATGATATTAAATTAAGTTCTTATTTGGTTTTGTTGTTAGGGGTGGGGTGTGTTAATATTTTAAATTACTCTTAAGCCTTTGGTAAAGGTGTCTGCTCTCCTACTGTGTGTTTTCGCAGAATGATGGCACAAGAGAAGAAGACTTAGAACTGAAGTAAATCACAGAAATGCCCCTAGATCTGATGCATCACATGTCTATGGAATGATGAATTACAGCCCTTTTGAAAGGTCCACTGTAATGAAAAAAGTGACCTTGAATGCTAGTGATGACAGTCAACCTGGGAGTGACTACTCTGATCCAACACTGCAAGCCAGTCTGTTGTAACCTTATCATCCTGAAATTCATGGCTCGCTGCTCGAAGGAATTTGGAAGAGACAGAGCTGCAAACTTTAAATGGTTCCATATCTATCCATTAGCTCTGGGCTCCCTGAGCTCTTGCACATTCTCACATGCTACAACACAGTTTCAGAGATGTGGAACTTGACCATTTGAAACAGGTCTTGCTTTCAGAATGAACAGCATGAATGAATGTTCATAGAAAATTCCACAAGACCATCACAGATGTGTCCTAGTTTGTACAAAATACATGCTGACACCTTAGACATTCTCATTCCCACACTGTAAATGGTTTGCTACTATGTAGAGAAGTCCTATATTACAAACAGATTTATTACCATATGTACAAAAGCAACATTCACATGAAAGTATTTTAATAGTAGTGAAGTTTGCCTTATTAAAGTGATTAATTCTTTTTAACATTTTTCCTTTATGTACAGATCACAGCTTAACAACAGACTTGAACATGCACTGCATGGCTAAAAAGTTGAAAATTGTGGTAATCTGTGAGTATATTGCTGACTTCTCTAATGATAAAATGTTCTGACATAGTATAAAATGCAAATCATGTGTTATTCCCTTAAATTGTTCCAGTTCATTTACCTTGCTATAAGCATTCATTACAGCTAATTATTGCAACAGATTTTTGTTATTCATAATTACTTTTTCACATTGTAATGATCATAGATTTTGAAAATTCTGGTCATCATCTGTCACCATTCATGCTTGTCAGATCTTTTTTTGTAGAGAACATTTTGCATATCGTTATCATTAATATGTTTGTAGGCTGTTATTATTCAAATCTAGTAAGGATCATTTAAAGGAAACGCAGTACTGTTTCTTAAATACATCCTTTTAGACCTAATGACAGACTGATGCTGATCCTAACTTAGAAAATGAAATGAAATGTCACTAATTAAATTACAGTTTTACTCCTTGCACTCAGCCAGGCTCATGAATGCTCCTACAGTTAGACAGAAATTATTTCACTGTTATTATCATCCAGGCAGCAAGGCATTTTAAAGACCAATTTCTAAAATGAAAAGGTTGAAAACATAAAGCATTCTTTCCGAGCAAAAATGGAAAACGAGAGGAACAGCAAAAGAAAGAAAACTGCCTACACAGCTGTGAGCAACAAAATGCTCACAGAACCAAGAAACACTCAATAACTTAAGCTCATCAATCCGGTCCTATTTTATGAGGTAGCTGTAGATGTCAGATAGCTGTATCCCCAGACAGAATAAACACAGAAGTTTTATGGTTAGGACTGCCACTATTCTGCAGTTACGCTTGGTTTGCTACTTCCGAATAAGCCCAAATACAAAGTCGGTACTTCCCTCAGAAGGGACTCTGATTTACACTTTCCAGAACAACAGATATTACTGGATATTTTCATAAAACATCACAAAATGGTTTAAGTGACCTGAACTGGCAGATGAAGCAAGTTCACAGAAATAAGAGTAATAAATCCAACCAACAGTAACGTCTTGATTCACTGTGTCATTCAGCACCACCGGAAGTTCTGAATTCATTTATTCTTTGTTAACAGTGACACAACGTGCAGTAATGATGGTACCATGCTAACATATACTATGGTCAATAAAGAAAAGGAAGGAAAACACTACTTATCAGAAACCAGGGGGGGTCTTTTATTAATATTTTTCAGTCTCTGTGGAAGTTCCTGTGGATTGAAGCTCACTAAATATGCTTTCTATTCACAGTGCAGATTAAATGACAGGCAAAAGAAAGCAAGTACAAATTTCACTTTTTCATTGAGCCTGTGCATAAAATATGATACCAGCACAGCTATGGTACATCTTTCAAACCCATTTAGACTGAACAGAGTCTGGTAGCTTTTAAAGAAAATAGCTGCACATGTGTTGATAAAACTATTGTACCTCTGACACGAAAAGCAGAAGATAAGGAGGTTACCAGTCATGGTTGACTAAATAAAGCCTTCAACAGAACTTGACATTCGATGATCCAACTTGAAAGGTTATGGCACACATTCCAGGCTGATTAAATGGGTCAGAGCTTTTCCTATGGACCATAGCCAGCAGGTTAAAGTCAATTGTGTCCCCTCCAATTGGCAAGCGATTAATGGAGATGTCTCCCCAGGGCACTAAATTGGGACCTTTACTCTTTCTACTAATGATTAATGACCTGGTATATGATGCAGCAATAAAGAATAAGCACAGGATGCTTCCCTCGCACAGTCTTTTCTAAATCACTACATTAGAGGTCTCAAACTTCAAGAAAAAGATAACATAAAATAAAGTTAGGCATGATTTTAAGAGTTACTAACCAGAAATAACAGTACCCTCTGTTCTCTACTGAGCAATACAACTGCAGAATGGTTCTGCTTATTGCATTAATTTACTTGCTTTACACAGAAGAGTAGAGATCAATATCTGGACTTTTTTCCTTATATACCTAGGAAAAATATATTAGAATAGTATGCAAACATAATTACAAATAGGTGACAATATTCCTAGATTGCTTTTTTTCCTATTAGAAAAATCAAACTTGAAGAAATCAAGCTCAATCTCTATAAGCAAAGATGTCTCTATCTTAAGACATCTTTAAGGGGAAGCTTCATCACTTAAAGTCACTGTGGTCTAGACATCAGGACCGCTTTCTGAAAATTCGCAAGCCATCATTTGGTTACACTTCAGCAGATGAAGTGACAGATAATAGAAAAATTTCCATTACAGTTAAGAAAAGAGAGCTGGAGACAAGCAGATTTTATGTTGCGAATGGAAACTAGCAGCAGAGCTTTAGAGAAAATCAAATATTAATTAAAAGAAGGCAGAAGAACCTGATTTGCACAATTATCTGAAAGTAGTTTGTTAAGCTGGTTCTTCACTAATTTTGTTCCTAGCTGACTGTATCTTCATTTGTCATGATGCAAGTAAAATGTGCCTTTATTTCCTTTAACTTCCTTCAAACTACTAGATAGCTCTTAAAAGCTATATTCTGTGGGGGGTTTTGTTGTCTTTTTTATTACTAGCAATAGAATCTGAATGTGCTACTTCAGATAATGCAAGATATACTGAGAAAATCTTCAGACAAAATCAGTCAGACTTGGTATGTATTCAAAGGACATCAGATTTTAACTATATTCATAAGTTTGGGGATTGATGGGAGAATGAGTCATGGCTGACCCTGAACTAATGTCCCCACTTTTTTTAGCAGCTCAAAATGAAATCACCACAGATCAAATTCGTGGGAAATATCATCAGAAAAAAGAAAAGAGGAAAAGATACTTGGAAAAACTGATCACGGTAAGACATGTTTTTCAAAACAAGACGCGACTCTAAAAGGGAGCTAGGTAAAAAAACTAAAGAAAGCAAATACTAATATTTGAAAAGATTAATGGGTAAGTCTACATACAAATGTGAACAGTGAATTATTATCAAAAGATTGTTTTCAATGAGGAATGTATGCGATAGGATCTCAGATTTATGTTAATTGACATCTTTATCAATTAAAAATAAAAAGAAACATCACATCACTGGTAATCATGAAAAAATTTGAGTGAGAAAATGCAAAGACTGAAGAGACGTGATCACTCATGCAATTACCAGTCTTACAAGTTCACTGGAAATGCCATATCACATTTGAAAGTTTTTTCCTAAATGGTGTGTCTAGTTCACACAACTAATAATTTGAAAAAGCCCTGCAGTCAGAAGGTTAGATTAGGTGCTGACAGTTGTCCTTTGCAGCATCACAATCAGTGAATCTCTAAATCTAATATATTTATTTCCTCCCATTCGTAGAGCTGTACTTGACAACAAATGAAAGGTTTGGGTTCATGTCATGAGATTACTATGCAAAATATTGTGAAGACAGGAAATGACATTAGTAGGTTAAAGCTCAGACTTTTAATACAGCCATCTGCTAAAATATAACATGAAGGTAAAACTGTATTAAATTAAAGCATGTAATTAATTTGGCATAGTGCATTTCCTCTTGTTAGAAGCACAGAAATGTGGATGGCCCTCTTACTCAGAGCAAGGCAACTTAATGACTCAAAAGCGCAGTCTGCGGCTGTTGCTCCTTATTATGTCATCTGGTGCTACTGGGAAAAGTACGACTGTGTGAGCTTTGTGAGTACCTTTCAAGCAGCTGTAAGCTCTCCAATCACTCCTTAGCCTCCTTGCTACCCAGCCTTATCACTACCTAGATACTTGCCAAACTTTAAAAACAATGCTGTTAAATACCACAATCCATGTACTAGTGAAAAAGGACACTTCTCAGGAATTAAGAAAATACTCAGCTTGCACATTTCCAGTTCTAGAGTGTATCACGAAGGTAGCATAGATCTCAAGACTTCTCAAAAACAAATAGTACACTTCCGAATTTCCCATGAAAATCTTTTCTGATTCCTTTGAAGAATCGGGCTGCTCTGATGTAGAAGTATTTCTTGTTGCCTGCTTTTTGATTTAAATGCCCAGTTACTGGGGGATCTAAATATGCCATTGTACAAGAGTACAATACAGATGCTGTGTATGCGTAACGTGTACTGAAGGAAACATTTAATAGCCTTTAAGGGTCTTTCAGTCTCTCAGCAGCCCTCTTCAAGTTATCTCTTCTACCTTCAATGCCACATCTCGCTTCAGAATGACAAAAATTAGAAGATACATGGCAGAAAATGCCCACAATAGAACTAAACCTAATTAGTATCCCTTTTATTGTCAAACTACTGAATAAATACTGAAAAGTTACTTCCAGAATATACTTCAAACCAAGACTAAAGCTTCAGTGGGTCTCTGATATTAACCTTCAGTCATCTTAGATTTCTTGGAAGCTAGAAATCTAGGAATTTGCAGCTGGCTAGTGCAGTGGGGGAGGGAGGGAAGGGGGAGAAAATTACCTAGGGAGCGGCTCATCTCTTTCATCACTATTTTTGACTGGTATATTATTTGGAACTAAAATAACTCATTTGAATGTACAGAGTTTTATATCTAATATGCATATACAACCATGATGAATTGCATGGCATTTTTTGAGTATCCAGCCATAACGTCTATCTTGAAGGCAGCTCTAAATTACTGTTACTCCAGATCATCCATCCCATGCCTGGACTGTACAGAAGAACATGCAATCTGAGATAAACATGACCCAAAGGTTTAAAGTATCATTGCCCAATGTCTTACACCGTTCAGGTAATGAATTAAAAGATAGTGAAGTCTGTGAGGCACAAGTGAAAGAATGAAACAAACACAGTGCTACCATCTGAACTAAGACTGCTAAATGAAAATTAAATGAAACCAAATTATTACTTTAACATATAGTAAATTCTTCTCTGTATGTTCATACAGAATAAGTTATTAGATCTTACCATTTAAAAATACTGGTTATGTTTATCATGTGCTGTTAGATAGAACAAGGGAAAGTACTATAAAGCTTCCATAAAATATCCAAGATAGGCTTGAAAGATGGCCATTATTAGTCTTTAAGTTCCTGTATTGTTTTTCTAATGATGTAAGCACACTTATTTTCGCAGTGCTGTGGTTTATGCACTACATAAATGGACATCAGTTTTAGCCCTGCTATCAGTTTGCACTCACAACGTGGGTGCTCTGACATCAGTTTGCACCCAGAATGACCAGGATTGATAAGAGCCTTAAATAAAAAACACACAAGAAAGTACATAGATTGGCAAGCAAAGTGTGCAGAGTGATGTGGACAAAAGAGACCTCACAATCAAGAAATTGGGGCTGAAAGGAAGCCACCCCAACAGTATGCACACAAATGAGGAAATGTAGACAGGATGGCATGATGGGGAATTGCTCATACTTTCCCTTGGAAATCATCATGAGTAGAGCCCATATGAAGTGCCTGTACACTAATGCACACAGAGGATGAGCAATGAACAGGAGGAATCAGAGGTCTGCATACGACTGCAGGGCTACAATCTCTTTGGGATCACAGAGTTGATGGGGAATGGCTCACACAGCTGGCATGCTGCCATAGCTGGATACAGGCACTTTAGGAAAAGATAATCAGAATGGCAAAGATGGGCAGCTGCCCTTTATGTGACAGAGCAGCAGGGGTGCATGGCACCCTTCCCAGAGACAGGTGATGTCCAGCTGAGAGCTCATGGCTTGGGGTTAGATGGTGGACCAACAACAGTGAGTTTGTCACGAGTGTCTGCTACTGTATGTGTATCAGCCGACCTAATACAAGATAGTAGTTCTCCTGACATACCTTGCTCTGTATATCTCTTTAGATCACACAACACTATTACTGCTTTGAGACTCCAGCATTCTTTCAGAATACCGTTAGGCTATAATGGAATGGTTTATTTTTGCAAGAAATCTAGTTTTTGTCTTGATAATGAATGAAACAATTGCTGAAATATTTCTTCCTTTGAGGAAAAAAAATCTCATTTTCTGAACCTGAAGAAGCCAGCAAACAAACCGAATTTTTGTTGATTGTTGAAGAAGTCAATGAACAAGACAGTCAGCAAAGCCCACCAAAAAGAAAGGCTAAAAGGTATGAGGATTTACATGCTGAAAATTATTAATTGGAAGTCTATAAAAAATGTGCACTTAGAAAAGAAAACTAGAAATTTATTTCTTAGGTTAGGAACATGGGGTAACTTAATGTTTACCCTTGATGTTTACCCTTGTAATTTATGTTTACCCTTGATGTTAAGCTTATGACCAAATCTGGAGCGTTAAGTCCACCTGAACCCACTGAAATCTGCCTGTCCCTCAGATCTCACAATAAAGTAGATGCCAAGGTTAAGACTGCATCTATGTGCAGTAAGAATGTAATGAAACTAACTAGCCCTGGATACTGTAGTTTATCTAACCTCTTTGTGGGGTACTTGAAGGATGTATTATTCTTAAGTTGTTCTGCTTCACGATGGCATAATACACCTTCAAGGTTAACTATGCTTGTTTGCCATTTAGCAAGCTTTCGAATGCTACCTTAAGCACTAAACACAAATAAAACAGCAAATTATCATCATTAAGTTAAATTTGGAGCAATTGTTCTCAACCTGTACTCATTTTGAAATTTGTTGCTTCTGCTGCAGACATGAAGTACTCGTGTGTGTAAATTCTAACAATTATTCCACCAGAAGGTGTTTTCTCTCACTATAAGCCTTTGCTTGCTATAAAAAGAAAGATAAAACCTGCAGAGTTCTAAATATTAAGAGACATGAAAATGAGCATTGTTATGTCTAACCATTGACTTCATTGTCTGTCACTAACTTCTCCCCAGCTGTGCCTAGCAATAGCTTACAGAATTTTTCCTATGCACCTGCATTTCCCTTTTCCAAAGCAAACTGAAGATATAATTTCAGACAGTAAACATTGGTGTCTAACTCAGAGTTCAAGATCTTAGCCTGCTTTCTGAAAGATGTTGAGCATGTACATTAATAGGTTTCACGTGTGCCTTTTATCCTCCCTCCACAGTATATACACAGACTAAATACATGTATTGACACATTTCATGCAGGCAACACAACTTTTCTTGAAATCGGCTTGAAGCAAAATTTAGTCTTTAAACATGTTCGAGGAAGAGGAGATGTTACAGGTGCTCTGGAGAAACAATTGAGGAATAAATTGTGACTAAATGCTTAGACAAGCTAAATGAATACAAAAGACAACTGCAAAGGTGAGCTGAATGTTCAGAGGTTAAGACAGCACTGCACCCTGAAGGCTGGAGAGGCCATTCATTTATTATGGTAACCAGTTTTTGAAAGTGGAGGTTGTGGACTTCATTCTCTAACCTTCTGAGAGCAGAGAGCCACTTTGTTACCAGCCACAACACTAAATGATCCACTTCCACGTCATTAAATTATCAACAGGTTACCAGTGTAGCAGTCTGAACAAAGAAGAGGTACTTCCAAATATATTGTAAAGAAATGAAACATGAAAAGACACCTGCTTCCTCGACCACAGACATTTCATGTAGGAAACTTGGGTACTTCCGACCTGATTTTTACTTGGTTCACAAAGACACCTACTGAGCATTTTCCTTAATACTGTACCACATTCTGTCAGCTTTCCTCAGGCATTGACTTGGCATAGCTCTATCTATCATGCCTGATGGCATGAAACTCCATGTGACAAAATGTGCCTGAACAGTGGCTCTGGCATGTTGCAAACAGAGTGATGATGTGTTTACACCAGTGAAGGATCGACACTAACGGTTCAGGTGAACTTTAAGTTCAGATGATTATCCAAAGCTACTTGGAAGTTATAAAAATACGATTTTGGTTCTGTGCTCCTTCTTCAGATCCCAGGTCAGCAACATTTCTTTTAAACTGATCTCCAAAATAGTCAAGTTCTTACCCTGAAGATACAGAAATCACCTGTAAATGTTTTCTGTGAAATTAAAATAGATTTGCACCTTCACCTATTTTGTCCATTTTACCTGTTCTAAGCCTTTTTTTCCCCTCCCTGAACACAGTTCATTGATACACTTATCAGCTCGGTGTCCTCAACAGGTACAGTATTTTGTGTTCAGCTCAGCTACTGTACTCAGATCTTTAGGGTCTGCCTAGATCATGGAGGCACTGTTCAGATGTTGCTGCAGCCATCAGCTTCTCTCCAATTCAGAGAGATGTGTATCACAACATTTTGACCTGCCAGAAATGGTCCTAGTCATTTGCTCAGTTTCTGATTCATATTTCTATCATCTTGCCCCTTCTAACTTCCATCGCAGCTATCTTCTGCCCCAGCCACATTACCTCTTTGTAATATGGAGGAGCAGGAGCCAAACCCAGGACCCAAAATGAGTCATGTATTGTGTTAACACAGAATAGAGAACTGCCTAGCAATGAATCTAAATGACTGTGTGTTTGTAAAGGGTAGCCAGACAACTAACCCACAGAGAACACACACAATATAATTCTGGTTCTGCCTACAGCAAAATGTCAGCTGCTCTAATTATGGCACATCCCAGCAAATATTGAAGGTGAGACGATAAATACATATCAGCTTGACATCAGCTGTCACAAGGAAAACAAATGAACTTACAGTGATGGGAAAGGTGGAGAATACCAATAGCACAAACTGAAGGGAAATAACAGTCAGATCTTGCCTAGTTATTTTAATTGATGATTAGACAGAAACACCATGTTTAAAGAGGGGCACACAAGGCACTCTGGAACAACTATAGCATACGTCTATCAAGCCTAGAAATCAGTCTCTGAAAACAGTGATATCTCTCCAGCATACGATCTCAGCCTCCAACAGTCACATTATATGTCATGTAATTAAAATACATGGGGGCTGTGTCTACAACCTCTGGTGTCATTTATAAAGCACCAGTTCTTGGTGTCCCAGGATGTGGTTTCAGTAGTAATATTGGCTTCTCTGATGTTACCCATCCCTGTCTGTGCCTGTCCCTGGTTGTTTACTGTTTAAAACAGTAAACGACCCTTCTAACCATGTTAACCTTTCAGTTCTTCGATCAGAACCACTTCTGTGCTTCCGCTGAGAGCAGATCTGGGCAACTACTCTCACTTAAAGTTTATTTGGGGAAAAAGAGGGAGGGGAGAGAAAGAAGAAGAGAGAGAGAAGCGTGTTTTCAAAGCCAAATCAGTTCACTGCAAGCTTACAGTGTGGGTGCACAGACATTTGTGCCAGCACAGCTAAGAGACCCATTCATCACAGCATGATGAACAAGCAATTGAGAATGTTTCTACCTCTTGTGACTGTTGACAAAACCTTGACAATGGAGGCAAAGAGGCTAAAGTTTGTTATTTTTAAAATCTTCCCCTTGCAGACCATGAAATGCCAGCTAACTCACAGAACAGGAGCTGTTGCGGGAACTGGACATGCTAGTGAAGGAGGCAGTTTCAAAAGCCAAGGGAATCCTTAAAACAAAAGCTGCTTAAGTAATTCTTTACTGCAAATTGGAATAAGCACTTGTAACTGTGGACCCTTCTCACTGCAGCTGGTCTGGAACCACTTTTCTTACTTTTTATCAAACTTTTCAGCCCATCTTACCCTGTCTTTTCCTCACAATTGTTGAATACTGCGTCAGTTATAAAACAGAGACAAAGCAGGTACACCGCAGCACTCAAGCTGTGCCTGTTTTCAGTCTGTAGTTTTCAATTTTTCATACAATAAGTGAGTACCCTTTCCTACTAAGATACTTTCAGTTATAAATGCCTCCATTGTAGAGGGTGCTCTGGAGGGAACTGGTTCAGATAATGCAACGCTGAAAGGCAGGGGAACATTTTTCCTAATTGGACTCTTGAGTTTGGAAAATCTTTCTTTACTGGCTGGAGGAAATACTTCAGACTGAATGTCAGGACAAGAAATGATATATAAGAAAGAGAGACAGAAGGAATCTAAGGTAGAGCCTAATTTATGACTCTTGAATAAATCTTTTTTGATTGATTGCATTCAGTCTGTTTCTGTGCTCAATTGAAACTCCCTAAAACAGCAGTTCTGCCTCCTTCATTTACAAAGATTTTAGAAATATGCCTCTCTCCCTTATCTTTGTGTTCAAATGACTGTAAGCATTTTTCATTCTAAGAATACTCGTCCATATTAATTCCTGGTTTAATACTTTGCCTTCGTGCCAGACATCATTTTGACCCATTATATATGTAACATAACAAAAGGAGCACTGTAGAAGGAAAAAGATTTAAACAGCATAATGAAGACTTGTAGCATTAGCAACGGATAAAAATAGAGAGTTGAAAAAGAGAAAGGAAGGAAAAAGATCTTGAGACTATGTGTAGAGAATTGTAGGGCAGTAACAATCTTGTTAAAGGAGTAAACAACCATTCTAGCTTTCTTTCAAAACACTTAGCAAAAACCTGAGAAAGATAAGATGACAAAGCTTAAGAAAAGATGGGATTTCTGCTTTCTTACAGAAAATAATATGCACACGATAGTAGAACTAACATCAAACATAACATATTTGCTCCTTCTAATTGCTTTGTGTCTTTACTTACGGAAGGTCTGTGGCAGGTCCAAACTTAACTGGATGCTCCTTAAGTAAGTCTAACAAAATGACCCCAAAAGTCCCTATTTCTGTGACCACCAGTCTTATAAAAACTCAGAAGTCAGTTGGCACCTGCCTGAAAATTCCCTAGACATCTAAATGACATACCCAGGTGTGCACATATTCCTGGTTTTTTTACATTCTGTACAAAGGAGGACTAAATAGTCCAGGCAAGTTAACTTGGAAGAGAAAGAACAGCAGGAGCAAAGTACATTGACAGAGATTAACTAGTGAATGATATAGTACAGAAAATAAGAAATAATATTGAGCCAGTGTATTTCTTGCATTAAAAGAACAAGAGACCCCTTAAGTGAGAATATTGTGTGTGTATCAACCAAATCATAACTCTCATAGTTCAGTTGTAGAACTCTCTGTAACAAGATGTTGTAGAGGCCGAAAGAGCAAAGAGGTTCAAAACAGAGTTAGGCAAAATCATGGATTATTTTACATTTACTAGTGGCTGTTAAATACAACCTTTAAAATGCAATATTTCATGCTGCCAGAAGTATACCATGGGAGGATCAGTCTCTACTGTTAACCATTACTGGTCTACATGGAGACAGCATACCAGATTAACAACTCTTCTGCTGCAGGCTGCTTTCCTTTTGACCAACTTGATGTGAAGGGAAACACTGCAGCAAACCCCTCATGATGAGCCAGAAAATCCTTCCAAGATTTCTACTTCTAGGTATATGATCTAAACATTAGATTATATATATATGGATATTTATGTGTGCATATATATATATATATAGTGGGAAACAGTGTTGCCTGTAGTTGCAAGCACCTTTTAAAACAAGGGGCAAACTACACCAATTTAGGACCCTGAGCATCCTAATTTGCAACACTATGTGGCGACTGGAATTGCAGGAAATACTCTAGTGAAAATTATGCAGATAGCCCATACATACATCATCAAACTTCCTATTTTAAAAACTAAGAGAAGTTTAAGATAACTTTTATGAGCCTTATGTGCTTTTCAGGTGACCACAACTTCAGTTTTGCTTTCTGACTGTGCATTTTGGGTTGCCTTCTACATAAAGTTCATTTCCCTTATCTTACTATCATTTTGCTACTTTTTTCTCCTAATCTTCTTTCTCTTCTGGCTGCTGTCTCATTCATGTGTAAAGTTCTTTTAGGGTTTTTTAATAGTCTTTTGCAGACCAAGGAGAATAATTAAAATCTCTCCTGTTGTCAAACATGGAAAGTTTTTATTTCCTCTTCATATGAGCATTCTGTCCAAGCCAATTTAGAGTAGCTGAGTAGCTGCTTCGGTGATAATATGCATATACAAATTAAACATAATGTATATATTTAATTGCTTCTATCTACTAGTTTTATACAAATCGTACTGCTTACTTTCTTCTTCTGTCTTTCAACCTTGGTGAAACTTCACCAAAATCAACATCTTTATTCTCCAGCTAATTATTCATACACAGATTGTGTATTTGGTGCAAGAACATAGCCAGTGCAAAACTATTAATGTTACTGTGTCACACAGTATTACCGTTATTTGAATTCCATAGCAGACACACACTAGTGGGCACTGAATGTGGCTTTATTATTATTTTACCCTGACCAAACACTAGCAAGAGATGCTAACTGAACAGAATTATTAAAACTTTCTGTCAAAAATTAAATGGTAGTCAATTGAAATTGAGTTTAACAGCTTCGAGCCTAAATTAAGTGATGTCAAAAGGAGGCTGGACATACGGCAGAAATTTGACTGTTCAGTGGGTCATAAATAATGAGCTGAATTACTTGGTTAAAGAAATCTTAAAGCAGCCAAATTCAGGGTTCTCCATCTGGAAACCAAGAATGCAAGCTATACCTCAAGAATGATTAGAATTGTCTTGGAAAGCAGGGATTCAAAGGAAGACATATGAGTCACTGTAGTTAATTACACCAGCATAGCTGTCAGAGCAATCTGCTGCAAAGAAAGCTAATGTAACACTTATGAGCATAACCTGAAGAACACCAAGTAGGAGTAGGGAA
>NW_009910475.1:13633-44595 GCF_000696875.1 Nestor notabilis
ACCAGAGGAAAACAGAGATAAGCATCTCTGTTTACCAGAGGAAAACAGTTTACCAGAGAAAACTACCTCTATTTTGAGCTTTGTGGTCCACATTTGAAGAAGGATGTGGAAAATACCAGTGAGAGATTCATGAGAAGCAGAGGCCAGGATGAGAAGCAGAAAACAAGTATTTCATGATGGCGTTTATGAAATCAATTTAGCAAGACAGGAAAACCAATGGCATTCTAGACTCATGCCTGAAAATATAGAAAGAAAATTTTTGATGTTTAGTATGCATAGTATTAGCCAAATTACATTGGTGGTAACTTGTCTGAAGTTACTGAAGTTTTTTGGTAATTAAACGTGCCCAGTTCTTTTGATATAGACAGACATCAAAGACATATTTCACAGAGATCAGTATTTCACAAAGAGGCAGGACTTTATCAAAATGCATACATTTTGGACTCTGAGCACTGAGCAGTCAGTGACGTAGTTTTATTATCACTCACTAACGGACATGAAGATATATTCAAGAGCTAAGATGTTGAGAGAATCCATAAATTTTGTGTGCTACAGAAAAGACCTAACCAGAAAACATAGAAGAAAGCAACCACTTCAGAGCATCTGCTTTGGGAAGTCTGCTGCGCTACTGGTGAAGCAGAAACCTTACTGGGAAGAGGTCTCGAAAATTCAAAACACTTTTTAATCCTATTTTTTGCAAAAATCTGTAGGTGTCTAGAACTGCAAAATAAAGATGCAATTGAGTATAAAGGGTGGTGATGGTGTCTCTCATTTGCCTTTTTGCTGCATGCAAGGAAAGTGACAGCACCCAGAAAACTGTGGTTCACATTAGCGAACATTTGCAATGAATAGACAGGTATCTAGATGTGACAGGCGAAGTAGAAAAACCCAGTGCCAAACAGAGCACAAACAGAATCAGCTAATGCAGGCTGAAGAATAAAGAACCTAAAATTATATCAAAGATGTAATTGCACTGAAGTTCTTCTATAATGCCCTATTAAAAAAACGCAATACAGAAGGACCATTTTCAAAGGTGCTCTGCCTGCTATTTACTTCAATAGCACAGTAACTAAGGCAAGTGACTTTCCCTCTTCCCTCCATACTGACCTAAAGCTGTCACCTGTCAGTATCCATGTACTTGTAGAAGAAGTTTCTAATGTCAACCCACCTAGCAGTATTCAGGAAATCAGTAAAAACTTATAATCCTTTGCACTAGACTTGTCACACTAAAGTGCTACTCTTAGAAACCTAAACTGAAGGCATGCCTAGCAACCCCTGCCTTGATTAAGCACCAGACCACCTTTAACATCAATGAGAAGAGAGTGGAACTACACACACAGAATAAAGAGGTCAAAGTTACATTTTCCTCTGTTTAAACATGTGCTCACACATCCTTTTGGCAAAAAGTACACCTATTATGTGCACTTGTGCATCTTAGACATGCAGCTGTGACACAAATGTACCGTCTGGCTTTCTAACAATGTATATTTCACAAGCTTCTGATTAACTGCTCTGAATCTGTAGTGTCATGAGCAGCAGAATCATGGCTCTGTGAGTTTACTGATAAAGGAGAAAAATGAATATACCTTATAAATTTAATCTTTTATATCTTACATCTTTCAAAATCAAAACTTAGCACTCTGAAAGAGGTACTGCGGTTATCAGCAGTGTGCCATGCTGACACTCAAAATATGTATACTGATACTGAATCATCAGTGCATTCTGTGGTATTTTGGAATTTAATATTTTAAAACATTTCTTCTTAACATCTTCCTGGATCAAATTGCCTACAATAATCCATAAGTATTACTTCACATGTTTTCTAGACAACATATTACTGTTGTTCAAAGGATTGTACTCTCTGATGAGACATGAACACTTCGACAAAATTGTTTGCACAGCAAAGCATCCACACAGAAGATGAATTTGGGAAACTTTATTATCTTAGACAATCAACTTTGTAATTAGATGTTATCTCAAGAGAAAATTGGAATCCAAAGAACAGCAGGGAACAGAATGATTCCTGCAGTCATAACCAGACAGTAGTTCAAGGGATATGCCTCTTGCTAATAGGGCAGCATTGATGTACGTGAAGTTTCCCAAAAGAAAACTCTATTTTAAGACCAAACCTACTCACAGAAATAGCACTTATTGGCATTACATAAGATAAATTACAGAAATGCATCAACACAAATTAGTCTTCTTCTTGATTCTCCATGAGAGCTGAGTTCAAATTGCCTTTGAAAGACTCCCCCTGTGGCAGGAAACCGTATGTCCAATGCACTATTAAAGTAATGCAAAACAGGCCTGTAGCTGTACTATCTTAGGCTGTGATGCTGTCAGATTTCATAAGGTGAGCAATACCAGGCATTGAAGAGGAGACCTCTTCAAAGAAAAACTAGTTAGTGCAGGAGGTGGTGCTGGCGACTCAATAATTGACATGCTTCTCTCCAAGTCATTTGCTGAGCTGAAGACGCCATAGCCCAATGTGGTGTTAGGGATATCGTCTTTCAGATTCAACGTGAATCAAAATCTGTGGGTAATCCTCCTCCCTAACAGTACAGCTTAAAAAATCTGCTAAAAGAGAGAAGGAACTAGTTACTAACAAGAGCAAAGGAGGACACATGCTTTTTCCAAATTAGGGAACATTTCATGGGTGCGTATTCGCCTATATCTCATGAGACTCCACTTCTGTCTGAAGGCACAGGGATTTTACACAAAATGTGGAATGCATTTCCTTAAATACAATGATCTGTTGCTACTAGTAGCCATTCTGTAGTGGAACCACTATATTTCTATTCAAGCTATGTTTAGACATGTCTTTTACAATAACAGTACAGTTTATGTTGGAGATTGGATCACATGTAATCAACTTATATTGCTTCTCAAGGACATTTGCCCATTCTTGGGGTAAAACTCTTTTCCTACTCTTTTTGTTGTGAATATAATCTGGCTTGTTAGGAGTAAAATATTACAAAAATTTACACTCTGAAAAGGCTCGTGATCCAGACAATTTTCAACATAATAGTTTCACCCATTCCAGCTGTAACAGCCCTTGCAGAATGGACATTGCAGACAATAGCTTGGAAGCATAGCAAACCCTGGTGGCATGCATAAAAGATCATCGCTAAAAAATGTTCATGACTTAGATGCCATCAACCCTTTCCTACTAACTCAAGCGAGAAACTGATTTGCTCCTTATATTCACTCAATTGATCATCTACAGTGAACAATGACACAGATCACAGCCTGGATGGGAAAACAATCCCTTTACATTTCCTTTACAAAGTCCACCATGCTGTCCAGAAACGTGAAGACTAGAAGAGATCTCAAGCAACCAGCAAATGCAAAGCATCGCAGACATGCATTTAGAAAGTGAAAAGATAAAGAAAGCCTCAGTGTTCTTACATGCAGCACACATATCACCTTTCAGTACTTGATACATTTTTAATAGTTTATAGTGTGTTCCTGACATCATAGCAGCTGGGTTAGCACAGAGTACCATAGACAGCAGAAAGGAAAGAGCTTCATCTACTGAGAAAGCTCCAAGTCCAATGCCCCTCAGTCTTACTTATATCATTAGTCTTCAGACTGGAGCCACTTTTAAGGAGGTTTCAACGACCTGTCATTAGGAATTCATTAGCATAGCTGTACTCATGGATAATGCACTCATCTACTAAAGGCATATGTAAATATCACCAATGTTTTCCTAAATGGTCTACTGTTGTTTTAGCTAAAGGTAGTTAGCACTTCAAAGCAATGAGGAGTCCAACTTTTGGAAGATCTGTAATAAAGTCTTTTCGTTTCAACTTCCTATAGTGTGCTTTTCCTGAACCACAAACAATCCATATGAATGAAATAGCGGTGATAGATGCACTAAAAATTGCTATGGAATTATCAGCCTGTTGGGGTTTCTTCCCCCCGTTTCCCTTCTTTGCATATGGGTCCCAACTGTGTATTGAGCAGAAAATTATTCCTACCTAGAGAGCTAGGCTTATCAGCCTTCTAAATTGATTGCTCCTTATAACAGTTTGTTTTCTTTCCTCTACCCTCACGAGATCCTAACAAGCCATGCACTCTCATCACACGGTGATTACAATCAGTGCATAACACTGGCAATGCAGGATGAGTAATGCATCATGTTCTGTGCTAAACAAATCTTCTATTGAAACCTAGGAGAAAAATGCTATCCTAAATATTAAAAATAAGCAAAATCTTTGTAGATTAACTGACAGCAGTTTAGGTCCTTTCCTGCAGTTGGCTAATTCACTCCTGATTCTTGTCTTGTGAAAGGCACAGTCTCTTTCATTCAACAATTTTTAATTTGACACAGTGATGTTTCTGGTTTTCATGGACTTGCATTTTATTGGAAACACAAGGAAACAAATTCTGTCTGAATGATAAAGAGATGGAAACAATACCAATGAAGTATTCAATCTGAAAGCACATTTTGTAAATTTCCCCTCTGAATACCAAGATTTGGAACAGGGATGAGTTTCATGTCTTTTGAATTGCTCTTTGAGCACTGCTGCTTCTGGACTGCACATGCTGGTGCCAGTGATCTGGGTATTTATGCATCTTGCACTTCTTACAGTAGAATTTTTACAGTCATTCCTTAATTTCCCTTTGTCCTCCTCTCTCTAACAGTTGAGAGGACATGGGCTTTGTGTTATATAGTATTTCTTAAACTTTGAAAGAGAGGAAAGGTAGAAGCAATTTGAAATTATGTCTTTAGCATTTTTATCAGTATGTACTTCTGATGCAAATATTTACAAGTCAAATGTATTCTTGTACTAATGCTTTCCTTGTGCTATAACCGGGAAATGGTCCCTGCATCAAAGAATGACCTGTCAATATACTCTCCAGATACTAAGATAAAAAATGTTTTGTATTCACACCATTTAAATCGACTGATCTCCAATACTCAGGGCTTAAGTCTCATTTATATTAAAAACATAACTATAGCTTTGGCAAATTCAGGTCCACAGACGCTTCCAGATAAAGCTTACCATAACTTAATGTAAATGAAAGAAAGATTAGGCCTTCTATTAACAATTAAAAACAATTATTAAATTTAATAGGAAAGGTGTCAGTCAGCGCTGATTTTTATTTATCTGTTCAATTTACTAACACAGTAGAAGAGCAAAAATGGTATTTTCTTTCCAGTAAACCTATCCACTTGACAAATATTTTATAGCATTGGTTGACTACTCAGCATGCCTGCCTTTTGTTAACATCATTGACAAAGGAATAGACACACGTCTGGGGTACCCAACTGTGTATTATCTACACTACAAATCACCCGTCTTCACTCGTTAGCTCCTGCATCGAAACACACAGGGGAGCTCAGGTGTTCATAGCACCAAGGCATGAATTCTTAAAACTGTTTTTTCTTAAACTGACTGGTGAACTGTCATGGGTGAGTGGAAAAGCAAAAGTAAGAACTGGTGCATTTCAAACAAAAGTTGACACTTTTATAAAAACAGAGATTGAAAGCCTAGCCACAGTGCTGTTGTTCTGTATCTGGAATCACAGAGAAGGCAGAATGTGAGCTGACATCTTCACTTCATTTATGCTGAAGGGCAGAAGACAACCTCCTCTAATACTGACATTTTTTTGATTCCATCATCTTGGGGAAGTTCTGCAGGACTTTAGATGTATCTCTATCCACAAATGTATTTTGGGCTTCATTTTTCAAATATGGTGCATCGAAGATCATCCTGTTACTGGAGTTACTTCCATCTTAAGAATTCAAGAACAGTTGAAAAGGGCAATATTAATTTCCTCTGACACTAATTTACAACAATGTGCATCTTTTTTGACTAGTGTACCCAGTAGTTAAATAACGTAGGGCTCATGATCATCTTACAAGCCTTGATTTCACATGTGACATTCAAACGTACAAGTTAGGTTTACTGAATTAATCAAATTACTTGTTAAGGCAAATGCCTTCTGGTGAAGCAGAAAGCTACAGATCCCATATCCTACCACTTCTCAAATAACTGTAAATGGTCAATAATAATAAAGCTCCTCATAGTTAATCAATGATTAAATCAGATAAAACTGATTTACACCATAAGTGTAATTGATGCTATCCCATTTGCAATTGAGAAGTTACAGAGAACTTTTGTCAAGCATCTTTGTAATCTTTATAATTGGAATTTTTTCTAAGTCAATGACAATAGAATCAAGTCCAGTATGTTTAAAAAATAACATACTCAATATGCTGAAAACAGAAGATAGATGTCAGCTCACAGTATACACTTGATAACTTGGAGATCATGTATTTAATTTAACAAGTAAAAGAATTACTCTAACATCTTGTATATAGCACAGATGTAAAGCAATTCTATTTTCCTGTGAAATTCAAGTGACTTTTCCCTGGGCTGCAATGGAAACTGAGAGAAAGCTTATGGCATAGCCCCAGCAAATTGATTCTGATTTCTCTACCTGTGCAGAGAAGCTCTTAGAAACACAGCTATAGGCTCTTCTCCAACATAAAGGCCATGCAAGAAAATTCACATCACTTTGTGGAATATCCTATTAGCTCAAACCCTTCCTTATCTGAGGTTTTCCTGGATGTCATCTAAAAGACAACACTAAAAACAAAACACTGCTGAAGCCTTCCACATCACCCACATGCTTAAACTTAAGTATCTGCCCAACAGCTTCATTAGAGGGAAGCCAAAAAAATAAATTTCCTTTATAATCGCTGATAGTCTTCCACACAGATACAGTAAAAAATAAAAAAGAAGAAAGCAGAAAGCAATCATCAACATATAACCATAAAAATCTGGTAAGATAAATTCAGAGCAGTTTGGGGTTTGGGTTTTGTTTTGTTTTTTTAATTCATAGTTTGATACTTAAAATATTTCATTTGGTTTCTGCCTTTACACCTCTAACAGTTCAGTTAAAGTTTCTGTTTCTTTGTTTCCTTGTTTCCAAGAAAGTCTTTAAACTGGTATCCAACTGTTGTCTGTCATGAGTTTACATTTTCACACAAACTCACCCATACACATCCCTTGTTTGCAAGCTGCAAATCCATTGTCTTGTATATGGATTGGAATCACATGCTGTACCTTTACAAGGAACAGCAGAGACAGTGGTTACCTCACATGCAGTTCTTCAAAGCTTTCCCTGTGCTTTTCAATACATATCTATAAGCCTCATTTATTGGACAGTATTCAAATCCTCCTTGCGGACCAAATCACTCCTTTTCTCAGGGGCTTTTCAGTCAGGGTCTCAGTACTCTAGAATCTGAATACTTTCCAAATCTTAATTAATGTATTGTTGCACAATTCTGTGAGAAAAGAGGATTATACTCTCCAATTAACAAATGGGCAAGAGCAAAAATGTAAGGTAAAAGCATCCATTACATCATATACCTATTCTAGTATACCAATATCTGATTTTCCCACAGTACTGAATCTTAGACAGCAGATTACATTTTTAAGGTAGAAGCCCCTTGGATTTAGATACAGCTGAGAGTACAAGATAGAATGTTTTCAAAACAAACATGACGTGTACTAGAAAATTAAAATTAATATTTGAGAATTTTGGTTTAATTGGCTCACTTGCCATTGCAAAAATTCACAGATAGATGGAATTTATTTTTCTCATGACAGTATATTAATTTGTTTCAACTGTGAAGATTTCCTTTCTGTTTCTCCTTCAGTCATGGAAAATCTACCCATTTCTACAGTAAATCAGTCAGCCGTTATACAGACAACAGCTCCTTTCACTTCATGAACCTTACTAAGCTTCAGAGAATCTTTACCTAGTGAGGTAGGAGGAAAATATTAATTACGAAGTCAATTGATGGTGATACAAAGTGTATGATATACATAAAAGTTTGGACAGTCAGAGGAGCTCTGTATGTGATATACACTGTAATGGCATAGATTTTCATTTCAAATCCATCAAAAGGTGTCTCATAAGCACTAAAGATTGATTTCCAAGATAGCCAATGCTCATAAGTAGTCCTGTCACAAGACTTCATCAGAGAAATGCAATTAAATGACATTATCATACACTTAGGCAATACAGGTCAAGTGTAAAGGTTGCAGCTTATTACAATCTAATTTCTTTATTTCATTGTTGTCTGACTGCACAGGTTTCAGTGTCTAAACAGACAGCAAGATAGGTGAGGCAAAGGTTATACAGTAAGGTTTTGTCTATTAATTACCTAGATAAATTAGAAACAAATCACTGTCAGTACATACATGGGGGTTGTATGAATTAACTGGTCAGAATTGCTTTTGCATGTTCTTTTTTTCTGGGCAGAAAGGTTTTCTCTTTGTTTGGGAGCCATAAGGAGGAGGAAAGGACTGTTTTCTCACCAAAGAGAGAAGACTCATTGATGTAGGAACAGCACAAAATGATAACGCAGGACAAAATTCAGGACAGTGGCAAATAAATAGGGCTACACATAAACTGTGTTATAATAGATGTATTGTTATAAATTACATCCTCAGAACATTAAAATTCTCAGATTGTAAGAAAAAAAGGAAAGATATTCTAATCTTACATACCTGGAAAATGGCTACCAAAAAAGTATTACTACACATTCTGGCTAACTGTCATAACTCAGACAGCATCTGGCACAAGATCTCCACAAAACTGAGTTTTCATTTAATTTCTTGGTCTTTTTTCTTTTTTTTTTTTTTTAAAATAAACCATCGCTGAAACATAGTAAAAATTGGGAAATGGGTGGAAGATTTTATTTCTTACTTTCATCCTGGTAACTTTATCACAAACCTGATATTTTTCTTGGGTTGAATCAGAAAATAAAAAACAGTCTCTATAGCCATTATCAGACGGTATTCCAAAATTAGTTCATTTGAATTACGAAAATTATTTGCATATTAAAACAAAAGCAAATGATGTTGCTTTTCTCTGATGTATTGTGTCACTGTTTTGTAAACAACGTAATTCTCATCAGACTGACAGGGTCGTAAGGATTTGTATATTTATACTCTATGTGGTACAAGTACCGATACCCTGAATGTGTACAGTTCAGTAATCCGTGCCTATTGACCTTGTCATTCTGATTCCACTGAGAAAGTGGGAACTGTATTTTCACATCTTTTATTTACTCACAGACTGAAATTAGTTCTATGGCCTATGGGCTCCCTGAAGCTACTTCTGAGGTTCACTGAATTGCTTCTGCTGTGTTATGGCACATTAGAAATGAAATAACTGCCAACAGCAGTTGCTTTCTGACCGATACTGCAGGCCAGAGCTACTTATATTAAAACATGTTTCAAGATGTGTCTTCAGCATAAAATGAGTATAACAATGTTTAACTAGCCATTATGGATGAGAGCAAACTGCACTTGAGTTGTATTTAATTCTGGGCCCAGGAGAAGGTTCCAAGTTAGGATTAAAAGCGTTTTTATTAACTGTGTCGACACTATTTGCCCGCGTCTTAGTGGAAGATTAAACTACTTCAGCCTGAAGCAATTTTGAGCCATACTTGAATAAAAATGTAATTTACAGCTGCTCTTCAGAATTCACTTTAAAATCAAAGTGATCAAAAATGTTGCAAATTAGAGCATACCAATCCTATGGGATCGAAGATTGCTCCTAAACTCTTGGCCAAGGTGCACACTCAGCCATATTCTAGCTCTGCGTTAGGATGAGACCTGAGCATGAAAGCCAGAAAGAGAAACACACCTGAACAGTCTCCCAAGCTGGACAGCCATGCAATTAGCATTACAGGCATACACGTCTCTGCACACAACTGCAGAAAAGCATCATAAATAAAACCTCACAACAGTAGTAAATCAGTAAAATATTTAAACATTTGCTTAGAGATAAGTAGAGGCTGCATGAAAAGGCTTTTCCAGATCAAGAATTCCATTTCCATTTACAAAAATTTGTCAAATCTGCACTAACGAAAGTATGTTTTGACTTTTTCATTGTCATGGACTTTCCGATATCGTGTGGTTGTCCATTCACATGACCGGATGGTGCATTTCTTATCTTTTTTGTATCAGTTATAGGAAGCATTCATTTAAACTTTTCATGCTGCCTGTTGCAAGCATGCTTGTAGCAGTAATAATTATAAAAAAGCTATTTGGTTAAATTCATGTTTAGCACTCTGGAGCTCCTCCTGTCTTCTGTGCACATATAGATAACTAAAATACCATAGGGTGCATCCACTGTTTTTAATAAACATTTCTATAAGCATTTGTATAGCATACAAGGCACTGGGCAAACATTAAGTGATCTTCACCCCTTTCCAATGTTATATTCACTCTAATCAACATTTTCACAAGTCAGAGAGCACCAAGAAAATGATGTACTGATATCCAAGGCCATAATCTTTGGAGCCAGACACTTTTCTGCTTGTGCCAACAGTTGCAGAGACTATGCCAGGCTGACACTGTATGTTCTGAACCCTTTGAAGTCACATATTAGCAAAATATTCCATGTTATTTTGAATAGAGAAAACCTAAACAGCTCTGTTGAATCAGTGTGGCCATTTTCCAACGTTAATAAAATTCTCATTTCTGTAACACACAATCCTGATCCATATAGTCCCTTAAATTCCAAATTATTTCAGGATAAATTTGACATACTGAGTTTTATAGGCCTAACACAATTTTAAACACGAAAGAAATAACAGTGCATCATGCACTGTGATCATTTTTAGAAATACTTAACACAACCACAGCTGTTTAACTCTTGTCCTGCTTGCAAAAAGCTTGATTTTTCAAATTTAATCTAACAATCATGGAAAATATCAATAGACAGTAATACTAACAAATGCATTATGTTAGTATATAATACATTTATGTCACAATTGCTTCTTAGTGATAGTAAATCTACCAACACCCTCAAAATGAAACAAACATTAAGATATTATCAGTCTGCAGAAATTAAAAGTTTAAATGTAAACCTCTAAGAAAAGAGTTATCATTAAGAATCTATTGACCATTGAAAGTTACCTATCCATACCACATGGATAAACACATTATTCATGTGTGTGAGATGCTAGAAAGACAAAAGTATTTGAATAATTACAGACAAAATGGTGGGGTTTGTTTCCCAAAGCTTAAAATTATTTTGCCTTCCATAGTGACTTACTACTTTAACTATACATGAAAGAAGGGAAACATTATACTTCCAACACATAATAAATAGTCAGTATTCTAAAGAAAAATTACTTTTGGCATTTTGGGCAAAACTACAAGCACGTTCCATAGTATTGAATCAACACTCTTATCATATGAGTCACTAAAAAAGGGAATGAATAAACACTGTATTTGGAAAAAATATTTACAGTTTATACGTTCCTAAGATTTCAGCACCAATAAAGGTCTTCTGTATTAAAAAAAAAAAAAAATGCTTTGTGTAAATGAAAATATCTATATAGTCCTCACAGGTATCTATGATGAGACCTTATTCCCAATTCATTAGGTAAAAAACTAATTTACAACGGTCATATTATTTTTTGACTGATTATTTATGACCTCCATATACTGAAAACCAACACCCTGGAGAAATATTTGTTAACATACTGGCCCAGATCCTCTGGCACACCTGGTCGTTGCATAGCTCAGAATTATGTATAGAGCTCCTCCTTTTTGCTCCAGTTCTCCTGCTTTCACGTGTGAAGATCTGAAAGCCACATAAAAATTGAAGGATCAGCTCACTGCCCTCAAGACCTTCTACACAGATCTCAAATAGCTATGGACTTTTCTCCCCTTTCTCAGTTTACTGTGGGAAGTGGCTGATTTAAACATGTCTGTTTTCTTGAAGATCAGCCTTAACACAGTAAGTCAAATTGTAAAGTCAAATCCTAGCAGTGAGGCAAAATTCATGATTGCCAGAAAACTTGCAGAAGTCTCAAGAGAGGTTCTGAAGGAATCAGAAATGGATACAACAATGTTTACACTCTAGCTACTTGAATTTGTTATCCAACAGACAGCAAGTCAACTCCAAGTCTACACACATGACCTCCAAATAAGGCTAGAAGAAAATATGCTTACATAGTTCTTTGTCAGGACAATACAATGACTTGTATACTGTTTGCAGTGTTATCAGAGAACCTCAATATCATAGTGAAATGAATATCAAAAGACGGCATCATTAGGTCTGGTACTACAATAAATTACAAATAAATTAGCAGTTTGCCAGTGAGTACTTCTTAATTATTCCACTGAATGATGAAATTATATATAAAACACCCAACTTTCCAGGCAGCTTAGAAACCTCTGCTTTGATATTTTAGACAGACCACTAGCATTAGGCCTACCCCAGTATCTTTGTCACTGATTATCTCAATAGCCGAATGTTTGCTAACGAGGCAAGTGAAGGAGAAACATCATGGTACGGAGGAGGTTCTTCCAAACTTCCAAGGAAAGCACACAAGAAGTAATACCTAAAAAAGACATCGGAATATGATAATTTCTTGGCACTCTAGAGGGAAGGTCACTTCAGAAGGGCCGTGCAAGACAACAAAATGGAATATTGCAGTGAAGCATTCTAATGGCACTGAGGATCTTCACCATCGCTTTGCTGGCAAGTCCAAGGGAACTACAAAATTTAGAAATTTAAACTGTTTTCTTAATGACTTCAGATTTTCAGATAAATCCTCACTTATATTTATCTTATTTCACAGTATCCGTATTGATCTGGAAAGATAAGGGGTAAACGTGGTATGGTGGCAAAAACCACTATATGACAAAAACTATGGCAGTTCTCCTCCAGGAGACATCGAAGTATTAATTTCTTTATTCTTTCTCTTTTAGCCTTGTATCTTCTTCTTCCATATGGGAGAAAACAGTCCTCCCACTAAGGAAGAGTTGCTGGAGGGCTGATAAGCTGTATAAAGATAAAATATACCCAAGGAACTCAGCTTCAAAGCTAGGGTTTTAAGGCCAAGAATGATAAATTTTGGTCACACTTCAGCACAGGTAAGATTTCGGACCAAACAACATACATAGAGTCATATTACTGTTAGGTCAATAGCAGTGCTGAGCTCCACTGTACCATGTTTATGAATGTTTATTATTTTTAAATATAGAAAAAACTTCTTTATGGTTATCGACAAACTCAGCAAACTACCCAATCTATTGTCCTTCCATAACTTGCTGTTGGAGAATGTTTGTCTATGGGTGGGCAAAGTGACCATTATGGTATTGAGAGACAGTTTGAAGACCAGTGGAAGAACACCTCCATTTATGTAAATAATAATTCACTTACATAATTAATGGGAACTTAAGCAGAACATTCTGAAGAAATGAAAGAGAAAGCCAGTCACATATACTATCTTCCTGAGTCTGAGTTAAATAAGCAATTCATTCTCAAGAAAAAAAGAAAATAAAAAACAAAAAAAAAGATCAATTCTATCTTTGTAAAAACCAGGAAATACGGATTTCTCAGGTACATAATTACTTCACACTAAAAGTATGTATTTCTCCTTGAAGTCCTAGGTATACTGGAATATGCCGAGGTTTGCAATATTACACCAGAAAATTTTGTTTCTCTGTGTACATGTGTGTTGACTTGCTTATATGAATAATAACCTTTCCTACAGATGGCCTAGAGGACAAGGAAACAGAACAGCAATAAGTCTCCAAACCATTTCAATAATGTAAATTGTGAGAAAATAAACAGATCTTCTCTGAAACAGTAATAAAATCGTATGTTTGTATTTGCTTCATTGGATTAAAACAGCACCCTAAAGTAAGAAACCTTAATTTGGCATCTGGTTAAGTATAATTACTTGGAAATGCATTTCTTATACAATTAAATCCAGCTTTTGGTATAATTACAACAATTATTATAAAATTATGTCCTTTGGTTGTATCTCCAAACCAACAGTTCCAGCATACCTCAGATCTTAATTTTGTGCCTTCAAAGATTTGGAGGAAATGCAGAAATAACATCATCTAGTTCTAGCAGCAGCAAAACAAAACTTAAATTCAAACACACAAGTACTGAAGTTAAGAGCTGTCAGTTCAACGATTTATACCATGGGTACACTTGTAGTACAGTTCACCAACACACAAAATAATGTGTTCCTCACATTTTGTCATCAGAAAATAAAACTATTCAAATACTTTACTCATAAAACAACAGAAGACATGAATTAAAAAAAAATATATAGTTGTGGAATAGGTTTCAAAAAATTTCGTTAAATTGTTGCTAGTAAAAAGGCAACTTTCAGAAATTAAAATTTTTGTGCAAATGTGGTAAGTACAAAAAAGTGGAAATACAAAGCCATTTAAAAAAACCCACCTAAAAAGGATTTTACTGAACTTTCAGTGAAGATACAAAAGCTAATATTAAGATCTTTTCAACATCAAAAGCAGGCAGCCTACCAAAGACTCTGCAGGACCAAGAGATGACTGAGGAGCAGTAAAGCAAGATAAGGCCAAAGCTGAACAGTTAAATTAGTTCTTCATCCTGATGTTCTCTATAGATGAGATTAAACTGGTTTCCACATAGAAACCTTTTTTATAGAGAGAAAATTGTAGGAATTGCCTGGAATTGGACTCTCAGTCAAAAAATTCTTAGAACAAATCAATAAAATGGAGAGGAACAAATCAACACAGTGGCATTTTGTAGGTTGTGTCAAGTCAAAGTCAAACATGAGACCCCACTTGGAGTATTGTGTCCAGTTCTGGTGTCCTCAATGTAAAAAAGACAGGGAGCTGTTGGAGCAAGTCCAGAGGAGGCCACGAGGATGATAAGAAGGCTGGAGCACCTCCCGTATGAACACAGGCTGAGAAAGTTGGGGCTGTTCAGCCTGGAAAAGAGAAGGCTGCGTGGAGACCTCACAGCAGCCTTCCAGTATGTGAAGGAGGCCTACAAGGATGCTGGGGAGGGACTCTTCGTTAGGGACTGTAGTAGTAGGACAAGGGGTAATGGATTTAATTTTTAACAGGAGAAGTTTAGGTTAGATCTAAGGAAGAAGTTCTTCACAGTGAGGGTGGTGAGGCGCTGGAATAGGTTGCCCAAGGAAGTTGTGAATGCTCCAACCCTGGCAGTGTTCAAGGTCAGGCTGGACAGAGCCTTGGGTGACACAGTTTAGTGCAAGGTGTCCCTGCCCATGGCAGGGGAGTTGGAACTAGATGATCTTAAGGTCTTTTCCAACCCAAACCATTCTATGATTTTATGATTCTATGAACTTGCTGGATGATTAATACTACTGAAAGTGGTCTCAGTGCTGGGAAAACCAATGGTAACAAAAGCCAGTCTTACTGACAGGTTTCAACTGGAGTAAAAGACAACATGCATGAGTAAATCTGACTTCTTTATCAGGAAAAAAAAAAAAAAAAAACAAGCCAAAACCAAAACCAAACAATGGAAACTAAATTTAAAAAACTGGTAGACCAATACACAAATACGCTACAATGAGAAAAGTTAACTCAGCTTTTGTAGTGCATCGTTGTGCCTCACAAACCTAATGAAGCTCTGAAAAATTCAAGAGCATAGTAGCATGGGAGATGTGGCTGACGTAATGTGCTTGAATTTTCAAAAAGCTTTTAACAAAGTTCCTCACCAAGGGATCTTATAGGCAGTAAGTTATTTGGAATAATAGGAAAAATATTCCCCAAGATGCTTGATTTGTTAAAGGACAAGTAATAAAGGATAATAATTAAAGAGAAAAAAATAGATATACACAAATATATATATTCTTCTGTGAAGGCAGTTTTCCAGAAAAGCCCAATGAGTATGTGGGTAGCTCTTCTATTCAAAGTTTATACGCAGGATCCAAGGATGCTGATGAAGAGATGACAAATTTTGCTGACAATGCTAAATTTTTCAGGGTTATGAATACGAAAGCCAGCTGCAACAAGCCACAGAAGGTTATCGTAATAATGAGTGTCCCAGGCAAGAATATATCTGATGAATATCAACATCTAGTAATACAAACTAACTATTACTATGTAGAGACAAATTGCTCTATATCCACTCAAAACAGAGTTTTGGGAATATTTGTGAACACATCTATACAAGCTCAATATTCATGAGAGATCCTGGAAACAACAGAATGGTAGGCATAGTTGGAAAAGGAATACAGAATAAATCTTTGAATCTTGAATGCAGTTCTACTTCCCTACATCTGAAAATGGTCTCTACAGAAGTAGAGAAGATACAAAACAGTATACCTAGAATGACAAAAAGTTGTTATTTTAACAAGGAGAGATGAAAAAAAAAAAAAAAACCAAACCAAAAAACTAGGTGGAAAAGAAACACGCATGAGATTAATATGGTGAAATCCTATAAAATATTGTCTGGAATAAAGAAAGTACATAGAGAACGGTTCCCTAGTTCCCACCACACAGGAATTTAGGAGACTTAGTTATCAAGTGGCAGGCTTAAAGCAAACAAAAGGAAACACTTTTCACACAGCACATAATTAAACTGTAGAACTCATAGCTACAGGATATGGAGATGTCAAAAGCTTAGGTGGGTTAACAAGCAATTAGAAAAGCTTCTGGAAGAAAAAAATTCATCAAAGGCTATTATATAACACACATACACACACACACACACACACACACACACACACACACAAAGGGTTCCCACTCCCAGAGTCCCTGAGCTATGGCTTGGCAGAAGTTAGAAGCAATAGCAGAAAAAGTTTTACTTTCTACTTGCCTTGTTGTGCTGTTCTCTCCCAGAGCTTTAGGTACTGGCCACTGCCAGAATACTGATCTACTTAAATCTTTGTACGTGTTCTTACATTTTGCTCATCACTTCATTTCACAAGAGGCTTATCTTTGAGATAATCACTTGATTAGAAGTAAACTTACTAAAATAAGGGCAATGATTACTCTGCAAATGCTTTTTTCCTACAAATGCTTGGTGAAGCAGTTTTTTACCCAAATTAAATGTCTATCCTAATTTGCAGGGAACACCATTATCTTTTGTGGCAGGTTCAAGACAGCTTTAACAATCTGTACCAAACAGGGTTTATTGGCCCTGTAGCCTGTAATCTGCATTTTTCTGTAGTCTGCTTCTAGGTGCATCTCCAGACACTGACACCTTGTTTTACAGTGAAGCAGTTTAGATCAGTCTGGGAACTCCAGCTGATAAGCTTGAGTTTAAACAAAGACAGTTGCTCTGAGGGAGCAGCCCCTAACTCCTGAAGAACTTTCAGGAATACTGTATTCAAGTGCTTTCTGAGATGACAGTAAAAAATCGAGCCTTATTAGGATCTTATTAGGTATTTCTCTCTTGAGCTCAATGAATTGTCATTTTTGCATTAAAAAGTAAAGCCATAAAGCTCTACAGCTGGCCTCTAAAAATGCAGTTAATGTCACCTGGTATTAGGCTTCCACAGATTTCCCAAGAGAGGTTACAGTTAATGAAATTCACAGTTAATTTACATACATTTCACAAAAGACCACATTGTCTTATGTGGTATGAATTTCAAAATGCTTTACTAGTACTTGTTTAGCAACAAACATTAAGTAAGAGTATTGTATTCCTAAGGTTTTTCTCAGATTTTAGACCAAAGGTATCTTACACCAGAGTAACATTACATAGCATGGGCTAGTATTCAGTTGATATAAATCAGGAATAATTAACATTACTGAACTACACCATTTGCACAAGAGGATGCAACTCACTGTTATTAGCCTGACAATACACGTTAAAATTCATCTTCTTATATTTGATCACGTGATTAGTAAAGGTATTGTTACCCAGATGCTTTGAGGCTATTTCTTCCCAGAGGACATGGTAACATGCCTTGGTCGAGTAGCACAGCAGAGCCCTTAAATCAATACAAACCTGACAATGTGGTACATCTGAAGGAAGCTTCTGTTCCAAGCAGCACTGAGGCACTGACTAGAAATAAAACTCAGGTTGCTTGCCTGATTTTTCTCGAGTGAATGATTTCAGGAAATCTAGTCTATCCTATTGCACACGGTGGCTTTGCAGACTGCCAATTTCGCAATACACACAAAGAGCACACTGCAGCACTGCCCTATTATCTATGCTGATCTGAAAACTGTTTCCAGTGCCACTGTTAGATGCTTTAAGTTGCTAAGACTTTCTGAAATGCACTGGTATTAACTTGCTTACAATCTTGACTCTTTTTAGTTTATTTAATTGCTTCTATCCATTCCAGAAATAAACTGTTTATATGTCAATTCTTGATTTTCTGGACTCCGTGCACTGAGGTCTAAAGAGGCATACGGGTGCTCTCTTAACTTCAAGAATCTGCTACTAAGTGGACAGAAGAGCAAATAATGCAGAGCGTATACCTCTCTAAAGCAACTGTATTTTAAGCAATGAAGTTATACATGAATAAATGACATGAGTGAAACCCACTGCCATCTTTGCTAGTTAGCTTCTCATTGTAGTAGTAAAGACAAAAAATTCTTGCAAATCTTTACTAGAACAGCTGCAACCTATATTGATAGATTGCCACGAGCAGGGTCGAATGCAGAGAGAGAGCAGTTTGCATAATTTATGTATGCAGTTTGTTTATTCATCTAAAAAGCACCTCATGTCTTTTAAAACCAAACATCATAATGACAGAAGCAAAAAGTACAAATGAAAAATAGTTGATATCAGTCTCCAGCTGAGTCAGATCTATGCTAGTACACATGAACAGCAGGGACCACTAACACAGTAAAGGCTGTCCTGATCTCATATAAACAGAAATGGACTCAGAGCAACTTCTACTACCACAATAAACTCCAAAAAGAAAGTCTGAGTCATGCCATATGTTGGAGAAATTCCTTCTACTCAGAGGTACTAACTTGGCCCTGCTGAAACTGAAATCTACTTAGAGATTAAATTCTTCTACATTTGAATATGATAGCAAATGATTTTCAAAATCAGAGTGAAAGGGCCTCTTGGCAGCCAGGCCCTATCCATTCATTTCTCCCAGTCACTGCTTCTGTTGACTATCCCTAACTATTAAAGAAAGATGCCAATACTGTAAGTGTTCCAGATTAGTTATATTGATTACCATTGGTAGGAAAAAGGCAAATATCTCATTTTATCTAGCCTTATGTTATCAAAATAAAAGTGGGAGCAGAACCTCAGCAGGTAGTGTCTGTCATACCTCCAATGAATTCATGCTGATTTATTAATGTTTTCCAAAGGTTTTCTCTATAGAATATACAGCATCTAAATTCTCAAAAAACATTCAATTCTAAGCACATGTGAATATTACTTTTTATCAAATTTAGGCTGCATTTGAAGTTATGATGTGCATTAAAAAAAATTAATTATTATTCTTACTATAAATTAATTATACATGTCTCACAGATACAGACAAAATTAATGTCGTTACATTCAGATTTACATCTAAGAATCAGTCCAGCTGGAAGCCAACAGGGTTTTATATAACATCAGGGATCTGTTGATCACACATAACGCCCTTAGTTTAGATCCTGCAAGTGGTCATTCAAGTACGTTTTCCTACTGATAAGCTGTACTTTCAAAGTGCTATGTATCACAAAAAATTAAACCAAATTACTGTGATAAAGGTGTCAGTGAAGAGTAAGAAAAGGGAATAAAAAAATACTGTGTCTTAGAACAGGTTGGATATTCCAGTAAGAACACCCCAGTCTTACCAGGGTGCTCTTTCTATGAAGACCACTCTCTATTTTCTGTTAGGTGGTCATCTGATTTGTTATTCAATGTAGGACTCTCTTCAACCTGCCACATGAAGTCAGAATTTCCTTGGGAACAGCAGCAGATTCATGGCCAATACAGCAAGCACCAGAGCCAGTAACTAAACTCCCCTTAGAAGAGCACTAGGCAAAGCAGTGCGGCAACTGCCTGTTGATCTCTATTTCTTACTGGACATCTCTCCTTTCTTTTCACTTCCATAACATGGAAATAGCTATCACAGACATGAGCCGTCTACAAATAACCTGTAGTATAATTACTACATATGGCAAAATTTCTATGAACTCTTACTGAACACCAAATAACCTAGAGAAAATGGTTTAACAATTTCAGATACTGCCTTCCCTAACTTGCACCTTCCTCTACAATCCCTTCAGACATGTAAGTGACATATAAAGTATTATAAAGAAGAGAAAAAAAAAATTTCCATAATTAAAATACTGAGAACTTTCTGCTACCTGCTCCAGTTCCTGTAGGTTGCTATAGCACCTCACAGAAGGCCTGTATCTAAAGTAAGCAGAATGAATATTGTCTGTAATTCTGACTATTTGCAATCATGAACAATTTTGGATTGTTTGGTTCACTAGTTCTTTTTCTTCTTCAGCATGCAGGGCAGTTCTTAGGCTGAAACCTGCACTGAGGATATGCAGAACCTGAACTATATCACAGTGGGTTAAATTCAAGTTATTCAGCAAGATAAAGATAGCTAAGCTAGCAAGGAGATGAAAAGTTCACAAGTAGAGGACAAAAACACAGTAATAGCAATGTTCTTAGCAGAGTGCTCATAGAGAGCTCATTTGTAGGCTGCAGACAAATACCTAGCAAAGAGCAGAGACAACTGAAGATATTAGCAACTCTAAGAGTGTCTTCCTGCCTCTTCCCAAGAAGCTGACAGTTCTGCAGCTTGTTGGCAGAATGGGTCATATAAGAACTTCATATGGAGTCATGGTAGCATTAATCAGCTGATGAAGGCAGTTCGAAAAGAGAACCGATTTTGCCTGAAGGGGATAAGGCAAAGCTCTCAGACTCCTTTGTCTGGCAGAGCTGTGGGAATGGCAACTTCCATCTGGTGGATTATAAATTTGGAGAGCTGAGCATAGTAACATCCTGATTCAGCACTGCTAGATCTAGAAGAAATCTCGTGACCTTATTTAGATTATATGGTCTAAAGAAGCTTTCTTTTTTTTCCACCACAAAGTCAGGAGAAAAAAAAAAAAAAAATCATGTGAATGATTCAAAAATAAAAGTGTATCAGTTTTTATTTAAGCATATGGTAATGGGGGAGGAAATATGATTGGATGTGTGCCTTTTTGCCCCTTCATGATATGAAAAGAAAGCTTGAAGATATTTTTTTCTTTCTCTCTTAAGACAAGAAAATTCAGTCTTTGCCTGTAAAATATATTCTGTAACTAGAAGAAGTAGTAAAACAGTGATTTCATGGAAGTCAGGAATGTGACCAGAGAACAGAAAGCATTTTCAGTGTAAAAGCCAGTATTTTAATATTTTTTAATAAAAATATTTATTAAAGCTTAAAAATTTCTCCTCTTTAAGAATCATCTGAAGATGCAGAACAGGTTAAAGCCTTCGTAAAAGCCTCTAGCAAAATAGGGCAAGATTTCCCGTATTACCATTAAATGTACGTAAGATAGCAAAAAGTCATTTAAAAAAAATAAAAAAGACGTCTGTTTTCACAAATTCTTTGTAAATCACGCGGACCTAATCTCTTGTTTTTATCCCAGATCTCCTTCATTATCCAGCCTCTACAATAAATGCCAAAATATACTACGGAATTTGCTTAATATCATTTGGCCGGTGCCTGTTATCACATTATAAAATTAAATTATCTTAGGAAAACCAGCTTCTTTCAGAATAGTACAAGTTGTACTAATCCTAAAGTTATTTTATACTTAACCTTCAAGGCACCATGCTCTAGGATATAAACCAATCATCGCTGACAGAGATTAACAAGAAATTTCCTCTGTGGGCAGAATATTTCATAAGTGCTCACTGCAGGGTTTCTTGCACTTTCCTCTAAAGCATCTGGTAATGACCACTGTCAACTGGAATAATAGCATAAGAAAGCTGTTACTCTGATCTGGAATGGCTCCTCTTGTATGCTAAAGCTTTTGTCCCTGATCTTCTGTACCTTGTCCCTGCAGTTCAAAAGAGGCAATGTAGATATTTTTACACTTATTATCAGTTAACTAGTGAATCTTTCTTTTATCCTTGCACACTGTGGTACAAATGCAGCAATTTCCATCACAGAGAATCGTTAACTCCTGTTAGCTACCTTATACAAGCTCTGTCTATTCTGGACAGGCTTTTGGAAATAGTGTTCCTGAAATGTTTAGTGTTCCCAGAAAGAAGGTGTTAATGTAGATATTTCTTCCATTAAGAGAACAGAAGCAAATAAACAAGGTTAATAAGAACGACCTACACAGGCTCATAAAGTTTTGATTTCCACACATCAAATTAAAGCACACCATTCAGCAGATGCCTGAATTAAGAATTAACATTCTTTTAAAACAGTAGTCCATACCATTAGTTTCCTTACAAATTAACTGGTTCCTTGAGAAACATCTCATATTAGCTCATTTTTTATGACTAACCACATTTTGGATCAGCAGTGACAGAGTGCACAGACAAAAAGAGATATGCTGATTTACTATCTCTCAATTTCTTGTTTTCCGACTCGAACTGAAAGCCTGAGGAGTGAGGAAAACTGCAATTCAAAGGTAACTTATACACAGACATGTATATAGACATATCTATGTCTGTTTCTGAATAGTTTTGTATTTCTGTGACTGAAAGAGTCTTACATCACAGAAGACCACATTTGATAAAAGATATTTAGTAAAACCTTTTCCTTACCTGTTGCAGCTTAGTTCCTAGATTACTGATGATTCTTAACACATATCAGTTACAGAAATTTGTATACAAAAATATGACAGCAATACAGGTTTTTAAAACCATGAAAAATGATGAAGATTAATTCATCAGTCACAGTCTAATGAGTTTGTTGTTCTGATTGCATGCAGGCCCTGAGGGGGTTTTTAAGAGACCTGTCTGGGGAAACTAACTTATTTTGCATTCTTAGTACTACGAAAAAATTAGTATCTTAGATACTGCTGTGATAAATACTGGCATCTATAGAGGAACTAACACTGTCTCTGACAAACAACTGAAACTAATGATGATATTACAATGTGAGTACAAAAAAGATCAGTCAGCAGTGCCTAGAAGAGAACTCAGCTGTGCTTAGTGCTTCTTGGCACTGATTTGCTAGCTAAGCACTAATGGAAACCCCATTTTCACAGGAAGAACTAACAGGGCAAAATGATAAGACTTTTTTAGTGAAGTTCTGAGTCCATCATCATTGCCTGGCTTTAAAAATCTGAGCTAAGATTTTAGTATAGCTGGGTCTTTCCTTGCATATATGCTGGTTTCCAACGACAGGTAAGAATCATGAAGGTAGTATAAATGCACGGCTTTTTCCTAGCTCCCTTTCTGTACCTTCCCCAAATGCCTGAAGTTTTGCACATATGAACCATGAAATAAAATGAACTGTAAAGGGCAGAGCCAAAAGCAAATATTGCCACTTTCCTAACATCCAACCCACTGTATTAAAAATATTAACCCTGTGGAGTTATTATATGGTGTAAATTCTTAAAGTTCGTTACTGTAGAAGTCTTCAGACAATGGATTTTCAAAGTAATTTCTCTGTAGTGTTTATTGTACAACTGTGTGTGCTTTCTCCTTGCAAGGGGAAATATACCCCGTGTTCACAGAAAAAATATTTTCTTCCTCCTGTATCAGTATGTTAGCACTTGTAGTTATATTTTAAGTTAAACATGAGGCAGGAAGATTTCTGTTTGTTCTAAAAATGGACTTGGGGAGGTTTCAAAAATCATCAGCTTTGGTCTAAATTCACTGGGTGTCAATGGCAAAACTCATCGATGTCAATAACAGCTTTAAGTGATACAGTTAAAAAAAGAGAAAAGCCTGTGAGTCAGGTCACAAAAAACTGACTGCCTTTAAAATAATTAATTTGAAAAATCATAAATATGTGGATCTTTTTGGCTTGTGCCTTAGCTCACTTATCAATCTGTTTTCCAACTGGTTTCACCCATAGTCCTCAGGGCTAGAAAAATTTATTTTAAATGAAAACTGAGATTTCTGCATATTTGTGTAAACCAAGGAGGTCAGTTGTAATGGAGACACACAATATTATGATTCCCATCCCAAAAAACTATATAAATTGCCAACCTTGCTTCCCTGGACAGAGAGGTCACCCAACACTAAGTCTTCTTAAAAATCCCACCTTGATGAACTATGCTCTGAAAAAGATGTTTTGAAAAGTAACAAACAAAAGTATCTATCTTGGATTCTCTACTATACAAATGGAAATGTCCAGTCACATATGAAAACAGAAGTTCTTTAACCTTAATCAAACTGTCTGCAGGACAGCATCCAGGGGCAATATTTTGATTAATATTTTGTCTGAATTTTAGAAAATTTGTATGTCTTCTGCACGTTTCTCAGTCTACTAAAACAACACAGCCTGATGCTAATTATTTTAAAGAAATATGTGGATTTTTAAAACAGCATTTTCAGTAGGTTAATACATGTGTCAGAAAAATGGTAGCATTACCAGTGATAGTAGAATGGACAAAAAACAACACAACTGAAACACAAAACCAGCCTTCTCATAAATTCCCATGTTTTGAAAAATTAAACGTAAATTTGGACCAGAAGTGCCATATTATAGCTGTGGAAATAAACACAGTTCAGGGTAGGGTTTTTTAATTCTCTGTGCCATGCTGTTAAAAACTTCTCAGGTTTGAATGGGAATTCTGCCATCTCGTGGTCACAGTTTTTTCTACAATACTCTATTCAGCAAACGAATGTTGACTAATAAATACACGTAGCTTTTCAAAGACTCATTCAAAATAATTTTATGCTTTAGCAGCTTTAGGATTACTTGATAAATTTGAAATATTACCTAATCATCCTAATGCCCTTCAGCTCAGTGAAATTCTGCTTAGTATGTTACCTATAAAGATTTTTTCTTTCTTGCCTGTTTGTTCTGATCAGAGGATGTATTTTTTATTTATTTAATGTCCACTACTTGAAAGTCTTTCACTGCACTTTTTTGTCTATTCCATGAAACATGCTTCAGCTTTATGTAAATTTGGACATGATGTATAATTTGCTTACATGAAGATGCAAACATCCAAGCCTGTGAGAAGGCTCTGGTTGGAGATACGGTAAGTGATAATGATTATAGCCTATGAGTTCAAATTGCAGTAAGATTTAAATTATAATTTACTGTTTTAATACAGTGCAGTATGTTTCAGTACTGCTCCAAGGGAACATGCACTCATAAATAAGGTCTACATGGGATGATGAACAGAAACACCTGGTAATTCCCCTGCTCATGATCACAACACTCCTTGATAGTCTTGTGACACTTTCTTAAAATGACCACTTAAACTTCTGAGGCAAAAAGCTAGAAGTCAGTTATCACCTTTAAAACAAAGGCTTTTGAACCTGCTCAGCCACACAAAGTTCACACATCAAGTTGATGCTACAGAAGACTAAAGTTCTTTGGAACAGCAACTTTCTTCTCCATCCATGCATTCTCCAGAACCCTCCTTTCCACCATCTCCTCTCCAGACACACTCACACCAATGGTACTTGCTTTCCTGACACCCAAGAATTTCTCACTCCATCAGATTCCCTTTTCTATCTCTTTAACTGCCTCTTTCTCCACAGTTCACTGTGGAGCCTATGTTTTCACAGCCTATGTTTTCCTTCCTTCATGCTCTTTATGCCTCTTTTTCACATTGACTCCCTTTGCATTTCTCCCAGATTCCTAAAATGGAGTGAATAACCAACTGCAAGTGTGAGACAGAATAAGGCATAAATTAGCGGGTGACTGAGTCAAATAAGAAAGAGACAGAACGGTAAATGAAATAAAACCATGTATGTAGGTGATCGTTAACATGATGAGAAAAGTAAAGCAAGTAAGTGGGTGGATGAGGAATGAACAATTGTAGCTAAGCTGAAGGACAGAAGCAAAGAACAATTAAGGAGCACTGTAAGGAAAAAGGACAAAGAAACAAACCTATTTGGGAAAGCTTTGATGTAAAACTTGGGAAAGTGAAGAGAGGAATTAAAAGTAACTGGAATAAAAGCCTTTAAAACACAAAAAGCCACTGGGCCCAAATAAAAAAATACCAAACAAAAACCGGGAAAACAATATGGGAATTATGACCATAATACAAACCATATAAATAGAAGATAAAAAAAAAGGAAACCAGAAAATGAATGATGTGTTCACTCCTTTCTTTAAAATAATTTAGTTTCTATATTAAAAGGCAGGAAACTGAAACAGAATGAGGACATGGTTCAGAAAGGTGATGAGAGAAACCCTTTCATTCCTCAACTCATAACTCAGCTTCTTATGTCCCTCCATGTCAGCCTTTCTATCTACATCCCAATAAACCCTACACCACAGACCAAGTCCATTCTTGCTATGTATCCTCATTATTCATTTGAAAATCTGGTCACTTCGTGTTCATGCTCTTTTAACCCTCCAAACTCCATTTCTTTCAGCCAGTTCCCTGGTGTTCCTTCCTCCTCATATATCAGCCAAAATAATCAGTTTTCTGTTAGGTAGATGCTGTTCTTGGATCTTCATATTCTCGTAGTTTTCCCATTGTTTTTAATGCAATTGTTACAGGAAGAATTTACTCTGTGCTTTAAACGGACATGAAAAGAAACTGAAAAGAAAGCCCAGATAGACTTAATTTCTTTTTTTTATACCTCTGTGAACAGAAGCAGCAAACGGTAAAAAGACAGCTTTTTTTTTTTTTCTTGCTAAATAGATTTGGATGCACATCCCCAGACTCACACATAGAGAAAATCTGGTGACTGCAAACATTTCTCTACTTTGCTACTATAGGTTATGACCAGTTATCTCCAGTAATGATATCATGATAACAAAGTGGCATAGGCTTCAAAACAGTCTGCACAGTCCTGCCTATGACCTTTTGGTAATTATTCAGTATCTGTGTAGCTACTCTGCCATCATCACTCAGTTTAGCTACAAATTAGTAAATTTAGGTATCTACTGCACATGCTGCAATTACTATGCAACTACTAGTAAGGACACGATTTCCAGGCTTCTTTAAAAACAAAATTCCATTTAAGAAAGGCAAAGAATTTAATCAAATTATTATTTAAACTAGATGTTAAGACAAATGATATTAAATAAGAAGCTTTGATTACAGTACACCCTAGCTGCCTACAGGTCGTGATGGCTTTCTCTTCAATTGGACATGTGGATAGACAAACCATTCAATAAAAACCCTGTATTGTCATTGAGGGAACTGACAGAAATTCCCACCTGTAAGCTGAACTCAAAATAAAGAAAAAATGGGAAAAGCAAAATTTTGCTTTTTTACGTGTTAGTGAAAAGTGATTGATCATGCAACATAGTCATAAAATACATTGTGGAAAAGTCCTTTTTCCCAAATTAATTTTATAAACAGTTTCCAGGAAGACTGTTAAAAATTCCAAGCAACCTAACCTCACAGTTAGCTGTAATACATATGCGAGCAATTCAGAGACTAAATATTCTTGCCATGTCAGATTATTAAAGATTAGCATTAGCACTTGTACCAAAACCAAGCTAAACTATGAATGCGTGCTCAACTGCAGTAAAAATGTTGCTTTTAAATTGTGTCTTATGAGGTCATGCTGTTGAATAACCAACTCCGAACATCATCTACTTAAGGACATCATGTCAAGCCTATTATCTGCTAAATATGCCTATTAGAGTAAATGTATTCACTTACATGCTTTAGATGTTTCAGTGGGGTGAAGAACAGATTTCAAAATAAGTACATCAGCCAAACCACTTCAGAAACCTTGGAACATGTTTTGAAAGAAAATAGAGAGCTAGCAGAATCTATGAGCTAAAACATTGAATCTATACTGTCCCTTTTATTAAATCAAGCCAGAAACATATCCTGGAATAGAAATGATTAAGAGGATCAGTAAAAAAAAAAAAAAAAAAAAATCACCTCTTTGCCAGAATGATTTTTTAATAGGCAACTTGTCTCTTCTCTCCATTATGAAAAGTTCATGAGTGTTTAATATCTGCACATTTTGAATCATCTTTGTGGGTAAAAGTGCAACTCGCTATTTATGCAATAGTATCTAATGACAGGACATGTTAGGGAATCAGATCTAATTTAGACTGAGTAATCTTGTTCATTGCTGCCTGCTTAGTATCAAATATTGAAGCTAAGCCAAATGTTATTATGTGTAGTTCACTGAATAGAAAAGTGCCATTAAAATTAGGAGAAATCAGTTCTTTCCCTGGCTTTGCTACTGAGTCAGTCTTTGGGCTTGAGCAAGTAATTTATATATACACATATATGTATTTATATACATATATCTATGTGTGTAGGTTTAGATGTAGATGCATGTGTTTGTGCATACACAAAATGTGAATACAAAGTGTACAAAATGTGAATGCTTCTCTTTCAAACGACAAATGCTGTTTAAAAAAAAAAAAATCAAAATAGATTCCAAAGCACAAAGTATTTCAAGGAATATAATACACTACTGACGAGCTACCAATGTTTTTCTCACCATTTTATCCTACAGAGAGTACTGGTGCTTCAAGTCAGTACAAAATTTGTGCACTACATTATAATGAATGATGAAATTGCCTCAAAGGAATTGATTTATCCATCTCCCAGATATTTTATGAATTCAGAATACACTTAGGCAACAGGTAAAGAATAGATTGCCTGTGAACTGAAGTCAACACAGCCACATTTCCTTAGACATGTATCTCAGAAGCATGAAAGCTAGCATGTTTAATTTGTTCATACCAAAGGTATAGATTTGAACAGCTTTAAGCTCAGATCATTTGGGGCTACTTATTTTACCTATGCAAACACTATCGGAAAACTTAGTTTCATAATTTGCATTTTAGTTAGTATCATACCTATGTGTGTCTGTTTACAGAAGACACCAGAAATCTTACTTTAAAATCAAGACTTCAAAGCACAGTGATTTGTCACTTATACTTTCAATAAACAAAAACTGACACTGATTTGCATCTGAACATGGGGAAAGTTAACCAAATGTGAATCACAAGTACAAAACAGTTTTCTTCCCCCCCTTCCCCAGTTATTTTTTTGTGGCCTTCCCTAGAGTCTATAAATAAAACAGAACAGTGGCTCTGCTTCGGCAAGTGAAAAATCAGATTTCAAGAAGGACTTGAGATCAATAGACTGCTATTTCATAGAGGAAATCTGGAATATTAGTCCCAGAAGGACAATATATGTCTTTAGACAGAACTCCCAAGTTTTATTTTCTTTATACTTAAAACATTTATGCATATACATGATACTGCCAGCTTTAAAAGCGTTTAATATAATACCTGTCTGTATGGATTAGGAACATGTCAGCAATGCTCTTCAGTGAAATAATACAGAGGGTTTCATATTCCTAGAGAACAAAATTCCATACAAACTTTCATTTTCATCAATACCTACAGTACCAAAACAGGGAGCAGCATAATACCCATTAACCAAGTGACACAAGGAGGAGCAGAAAAATAACCATGATTCAGCCAGTTTTAGCATTTGGAGCTAAAACAGAAAATAAGCCAGAATTAGAAGCCGCAGATTCCAGGTGCTGTGTTCAAAGTCCACAAGTCACACAGCACTTTTGCATGAGATGTCTCCAGGACAAGCTTTCTTTCCATGACACCACAGGCTAATAAACCTTCTCCATTAAAAAGGAGATAAATTTCACTGAGGCATCCACATCTCTAACACTTCCAGAGGACAAGGGCTTCCATGAGATTTATTCTTACTGCAAAGGTTTTCACTGTGAATTCCTCAGAGCATAGCTCATGGAGAAGGAAAGTGATGTAATACTTTCATATTATTGTACTTGATTTTGCCTCTAAATGTCTTATCCATCATGTAAAGATGTAGTTCATGACTCCCTCAGTTAAAAGGAAGAAAACAGGGAATTTTAATCTTCATTGGGGATGCTTAGAACCCCTAGACAAGAAACAAAACAAGAAGGTGGCATCCATGTTTGTGATGAATTAACAGGTGGTTTAAAGCATTTTTAGCATCTCAAAATTTCAAGTTGCTAATTGCTATGTCATTGTCTCTAAGTGAAGGGGCATAAGGCTAAACGGGCTGGAAGGATTAGTAAAAAGCATGAAAAACAGCCTTTGACCCCTAGAAAATGTGTGCTCACTTCCTATCTGGATCTTTACTTGAAAATTGCTATTACCATATGGAAGGAATCTAAAGTGAATTCTGGAGAGACATCAATTTGATGGATGGACCACTCAGTGGATAAAGAACTGGCTGGATGGTCGCACGCAAAGAGTTGTGGTCAACGGCTCAATGTCCAGTTGGAGACCAGTAACAAGTGGTGTCCCTCAGGGATCGGTGTTGGGACCTGTCCTGTTCAACATCTTTGTCGGTGACACGGACAGTGGGATTGATGCGTCCTCAGCAAGTTTGCCGACGACACCAAGCTGTGTGGCTCGGTTGATACGCTGGAGGGAAGGGATGCCATCCAGAGGGACCTGGACACGCTTGTGAGGTGGGTTGATGCCAGCCTCATGAAGTTTAACCAAGACAAGTGCAAGGTCCTACACCTGGGTCGGCGCAATCCCAGGCACAGCTACAGGCTGGGCAGAGAAGAGATTCAAAGCAGCCCTGCGGAGAAGGACTTGGGGGTGGTGGTTGATGAGAAGCTTGACGTAGGCCAGCTTCAGTGTGCGCTTGCAGCCCAGAAAGCCAACCGTATCCTGGGCTGTGGAGATTAACAGCACAGACCTAGAGCATCTTCATGCAGTGAATCGCCTTATGGCCTACTGCTCTTTTTATACCATTCTAACAACAGTTATTTTTAACCTATTGCTCTAGCTTTCACACCATTCTATTTGTAGCTTATCCTGTTTAGTTCCTGACTTACAGTTCGTTTTTTAACACTGCTCGCTGTCACAATCAGTCCCAGAATAGCCAGCCTTTTATCTATCTTCTCTCCTCCTCAGCCAGCTGGGTTGCTCTGCTTGATTGCACAATGTACTTTGTTTCTTCTTTAACTCTTTCTTCTCCAGCCAAGCAGTTACTTCTCTTTGGCAATAATCAAATAGTTTCCATTGTCCCCACACTGGGCTGCATCAAAAGAAGCGTGACCAGCAGGTCAAAGGAGGTGATCCTGTCCCTCTACTCTGCTCTTGTGAGACCTCACTTAGAGTATTGTGTACAGTTCTGGTGTCCTCAACATAAAAA
>NW_009910475.1:44719-84758 GCF_000696875.1 Nestor notabilis
AGCAGCCTTCCAGTGTCTGAAGGGGGCCTATAAGGATGCTGGGGAGGGACTCTTCGTTAGGGACTGTAGTAGTAGGACAAGGGGTAATGGATTTAATTTTTAACAGGAGAAGTTTAGGTTAGATATAAGGAAGAAGTTCTTTACAGTGAGGGTGGTGAGGCACTGGAATAGGTTGCCCAAGGAAGTTGTGAATGCTCCAACCCTGGCGGTGTTCAAGGCCAGGTTGGACAGAGCCTTGGATGACATAGTTTAGTGTGTGGTGTCCCTGCCCATGGCAGGGGGGTTGGAACTAGATGATCTTAAGGTCCTTTCCAACCCTAACTATTCTATAATTCCTTACAAACACCAGAAGGGATGGGCAAAGAAAATAAACTGCAAGAGGAAGTTTGGATTTTTGCAATTATGGGCAACGTACAGAGTTCTTGTATCATTAAGGCACATGTTCTGAGAAGCCCCATCATCTTGACTTGAACGCAAGCTAAATGACTAGGGTAACTGAAGCTCACAGCTTACCACAGGTGACGCACTGCAGTCAGATGTTAAAGTTCACTTCATAGCAGCAAAGCAAGGGTTATGCCATCATTTGATCCATGAGATGCTGGAGTCGGAGCCAGTCAAAGAAGAGAACCCTCTCAAACATGTTGTATAAACTTGGCAATATCTAAGGAAGGACATTGTGAAAATAAGTATTTCTTTTCCTTATTCTCATGCCAGATGGACCTATAATTCTTCGTAGTGAACACCTCGTTCTTACATTTCTGCATATTAAATAAGCTGAGTAGAAGCCTTGTCCATTTTGTTCAGCTACTGAACCAGCCTTTTGTTTCATGAGTTCTACTTGCATTATTTATTATAATTAATTGTTACACTTCATTGATTATTGAGAAATTTGCTTCAAGGACATGCATAATCCTTGAAATTCATATATCTTGATATTACAAGGATCATAAACCTTAAATTAGGAAAGGATGGACTAATGCACATAAATTGCTCTCGTGTACTTGAGGAGAAGCATTAATTGTCTATACCAGGGTGATGGTGTATTTCTGATACCTGTCTATCTGCCACTGATGCCCTTGCTCTTAGCATAAATTAAACAGAACTGTTTATTCCCATACTTGTTATAATTATGAACCTGCCCATGCAAGGAATTATTTCAGCATATGTATTACTCCAAAATTAGAGAACTTGCTCAAGATGACTAGGTACAGCAATGAGTCTAATTAAGTTCTTACTCTTAAGATGGGAAACTCTTATATTTAATCTTCTGTTAGTAAAATCATGTGAGGAATATAAAATGATCAGCTCTATTCCACTGTTCTATTACTATATCCTCATTATAAAGCCTTCTCAATTTCAGCAGAAAACACAGAAATACTTGAGTTCTCAGTTTTTCCACTCAGTATTTGCTAGCTTAGCCAAGCAGTGGTGCTGCTTACAGTGTGCAATAAACACAATAGCAGCGACAACGCTGCTGAGACCATTTAAAGCTGTACTTATTTATGGTTGGGCTTCAGCTGAGCCTCCAGCTGCCTGCCAGCTTCCTTGAGGATTTGCAGCTGATAAGCTAGCTGTACCTGCAGAAAACACACAGATCTTAGGGAAATGATAGTGAAGGATCACAGCTTTAAAGACACTATTTTTGTGAACCCACTCTTAAACTTTCCTACCCAAGATGACGTTAACTCAGCTTTTCAAGCAGGATTTTATCCGGCTCCAACCCTCCTAGGCAGAGCATACATTCTTACTCTTTTTTTTCTTTGGACAATAAATTTCCCCCCAGTCACTGACTCCATTTCAAAAGATGTGAGGCAGAAGCCCTAAGGGAAGTAAAGGAATACCTTTTCCCAGTACTGTACTAGATGATAAAGTAGCCAAGAGACACACAAGTCGATTTCAAACATGGTTACATGTTACTTTAGGAATATTAACTAGGCATAATGATTTTTAGAAATTTCTGCTTAGAAAAAAACTATTTTTGAAAAAAAAAATCACTATAGCTGCTTATTGATTTCATTAAATTTACAAAGCTTAGTTTTTCTATGAAAAGCTAATCGATTAAACAATTTGCAAAGCTATCTCCTCAAGAACTCTCCTCCAAATTAAATAGAGATCTGAGCTAATCACACCACTCCCTTCAAATAAATCCGGCTATATAAGTAAGGTTGGCAGCATCCCTTGGATATTAGAAAAGTAACATTTTCTTCCAACAGGACACAGCAGGGGTTTGTGTGTTAATGGGTCACCTAGGAATGCCCTGCTGCAGTCCTCCCACCTAAGGACTATCTCTATTGAAAAGATCCTAATTGGTCTCGACTGCTAGGGCTTGGGAAGTTCACCAGGACCTGTATTAAATCCACCTCCTAACTGGGCTGACTCAAGCAGCCTCCATTCCATGGGGGCCCCAAGTGGGATAAGATACCTCCAGGGCCCCTTGGCTAGCTCAGGTACCAAAGGCAGGGTGGCATCACTCCTGCAGCTTTCTGCCAGAGCTAATCTGCTGCTCTGATGGGAGTTGTTCCTTCTTTGACACCCTCCTCCCCCTTTTTTTTGTTTTCTGACAGTGAAAAAAGGAGGAGAGAGTGTGACTTTCTACAGAACAAAGAGCTTCAGCAGAGTTATCTCACCTCTCTCTCTTTCAACGCATGCATATGTTAAGTACATATAACATTTCTACATGTATACAGATATGTCTACGTACACGCACAGAACACACAGACATATATATAAGCATACATCCACAGATCTATAACCAGCCCCATATAAATATCTGTTGCAGAAGAAATTCTCTCCTCTGCTCTATTACTTTCCATCTTTTTGAATACTTTTTCCCCTCTTCTGGAGCTCCATGCAAAGTGTTAAAGTTTCTTTGTACGCAGGACTTTGCTCCCTCACTATTTACAAGAGAACAGTTTCTTATTTAAGCAAATCCCTCTTTTCCAGATATCTTTTAATAAATAATTTATCAAAAAAGGGATTTCTGGGAAACATCCTATCCTCTGATACTAAATGGGAAAGCTGCAAAAGCAGATTTCTTGGTTTAGACATTCCAAAGAAAGATAGGGTCAGAAGGAAGGTGACATCCTGTCTGGTTACCTAAGTATTCAAGAAATAGAAGCTAGACTTCATACTATTTCAGGCAGTTCAGTTCCTTAGCCCCTTGAGTGCCTTTTAATATGCAACCGTCTTATCGTTTTTACTTACAACTTTATATGTAACTCTCATTCATCACTACTAATTAAAAAATCCCAACAAGTCCTCAATTTTCCACCATGTTGCCTGCAATAATCTATTTTTCACCTATACTGGTTCTGGAGCTGTGCAACATAAAGAAGAAAAAGTTGTTCATCACTGTACTCCAAAAAGGCCCATGTTGGCTTGTCAAATCTAGAAGCTCTGCCTCCCCAGTCTTAATTTCCAGTATGGACAATAAGGTAAAATGCAATGTGGAAAGGACACCTGCTTTTTTTTTTTTTTATCCCCCTACTCAGTTTCTGTTCATCTGCCCAAAAGGCAATGAGTAGAACATGTGAGACTTAAGGATGTTTCCATGGGGCAGCCATCTGTTTTATGTTTTATTCTTTTCAGACTACGATATTATATTTCAGCTTTATGTGCATTGGTTCAGATTTATAACATTTTATGTAACTGTGACCCATCATGATGAATATCACAGATGATGATAGGCTCGTTAAGCACATCTCATTTTAGTCAAACTGCAAGTGACATTTTGTTTATATGGTTCATTTCGCCAACAAATTAGATTTCAAATTGATTGCTTTCTGAAATGACTTTGTTCATCAATTTCTAGACTAGGCAATTACAAAGACTATACTAGTAATTAATAAGCCTCTGTATCAACAATGTTTTTAAACTGCTTGGCAGTAGTAGTGAAGTTTAAGGGAATTCAGATGTTAATTTTCAGGGTCTGTCAGAGCTGCCCAAAATCTGATACAAGAATACTTCACAGAGGTCCTTTTTCACTGTGTGAAATTAAAAGCCTGATACCATTTACTGAGATAAAGCACTCTTTTCCTCTTAGCTTGGGGGGGGGGAGGGGGAAGACATTAGACCTAATTTGTGAAATACTCAAATAAGAAACTCAGCGTTATCTTTTTCAGTCATAAGTAAGAAGATCAGCAGGACCTAGATTTAAATTTTGATTTGCAAGAGACTTGGTGAATGACACTGCTAAAAAGCCTGGGATTTGTTTACATCTCAAAATCTAACTCAGAAGGAACTAGTTCGAGTCAAACGAGCTTGGGCAGAATGCCACAGTAAAGTCAGTATTCTGCTTCTGATCCTTATACTAGCAAAGGAGCTTTTGAATGTATCTTGCAAAACACAATACAGTGACTTGCCCAAAACCAGCTACGCATCTCAGAGTGAACTTCAATCCGTGTTTCTGGTTTTAGTAGGTTAAGTAAGGAAAACAGCATTTCTTATTTTACAATATTGAAGTAAGAAACGTAAATGGTTGTGAGGCTACCAGACATGATAGCAATGTGCTCCATGTAGTTACATTCATGTGAAGTCTTCTAAATGACAGGTTTTACTGGTTTTAGCTGGGACAAAGTTAATTTTCTTCACAGTAGCTCATATAGTGCTACGTTTTGGATTTGTGACCAGAACAGTGTAGATAATATAGGATGTTTTAGTTACTTCTGAGCAGCTTACACATGGTCAAGGCCTTTTCTGCAACTCACACCACCCCACCAATGAGTAGGCTGGGGGTGCACAAGGAATTGAGAGGGACACAGGTGGGACAGCTGACCCCAACTGACCCAAGGGATATCCCATACCATACGATGTCATGCTCAGCAATAAGGGCTGGATGAAGATGAAGGAAGGCAGCAGTATTCAGAGTGGTGGCATTTGTCTTCTCAAGTGACCATTAGGTTTGGTGGAGGCCTGCTTTCCTGCAGATGGCTGAACACCTGCTGGTTGAGGGTAAGCAGTGAATGAACTCCTTATTTTGGTTGTTTGCACATGCAGCTTTTGCCTTACCTATTAAACTGTCCTTATCTGAACCCACAAGTTTTCTCACTTTTACCTTTCTAATTCTCTTCCCCATCCCACTGGGGGATAGTGAGCAAGCAGCTGTGTGGGGCTTAGCTGCCAGCCAAGGTTAACCCACAACACAGGTCAAATCTAGCCTAAGCCACAGAGTTTTTTCTACTGTCTTCACAAAGCTAAAATTTTACCTGATGTGCCTCAAGTTCTCAAAAATGTCTTCATGGGAGTGTCTGTATGTAAAACTCTCTCCTACTCCTTCCTCTGTGCTGACACCTTCTCAATTGTGGGACCAGGTAGACCTTGCAGGCTGATTCTAGGGCAGGTAATCCACTGCATGAGACATGCCAGTTCAAAATGAATTATACCAGATTTCTATCCAAATACCCAGATGATTTCTAAATTAAAATTTTGAAGGGCTATTAACCCAGGACATAAAGCACAGCCTTTGGGATTTGGGATAAAAATTAGGAAGGGAAATCTGAAGCATCAATTTCCTCACCACTTAACAGAAAGGCAGCTATTAACCATGAGCATGTGCTAAAAATCAATGTGAACAGTTCGTGTCCTTGCAAGTTCTGAATACCTGGCTCTGGCAGCAAACTATTAAGGTGGCTTACAGTGTGTATCCCTGAATAACTAAAATGCCAGAGTATGGAGAAAAGTCAGCATCAGATGAAAATGGAAATAAAATTTTGAAAGACTGTAGGGATTGCAAAGGCCCGAGGTGAGCAATGAGGTGAGGGAGTGAACCAGCCATAACTCTAGCCTAATGCACACTAAAAAAACATAATAGAAATGAAGAAGCCAACAGAAAACAGAAGCCTCAGTGATCCAGAAACTGCAAAGAGTAAAGACATCTGAAATGCCTCCGTCATACAGAGGTATGACAAACACAGTCATACCTCTGATGCTATTGAAGGGGTTTAACCTTGGACTTTGAAGACGACATTCACAGCAACACTATCAAAATCTGTTAAATAGCCATGATTATTAAAAATAAATACTATTAAGCTTAGCCTATTATACCCCACTTTCTCTCTGGACCAGAATTTTCCACTGTATTCAAAAACTACGGAACAGCACAATCACTGGAATTAGCTGCTGATTTTTCAAACTCCTTCTGCTAAACTGTGGAGTTTAGCCCAGGAAGCTCAGGACCCTTCTACAGCTGCTGTTCCAGGAAAAGAAATGCCATTTTTCTGACCATTGTTCTGACTTCTATAGTTCTCAGTTTCATTTAAAAAGTCAGTCACAGTATGCATTAACGTAACTACCTGATATCTGTCTAGCATTCTACTTTTGCTTTTAAGTCCTTCCCAAATAATAAATCAAAAGTTAACTGATGGATTTCTCACTGATAAACTCCCTTAAATTTTGTTCCAGCCTTGAGTTTCAAGTAGATTTGAGCCTCACACTAGACATTATCTCTATGCTAAAAAGCTATAATGAACTATATCATCTTTGTCAGCCATGGGTATGATACCCAATGTTTTATGTATGAAACACTACAGACCAACAAGAGAAATCAAGACTAGTTATTATCATCATGCAAAAATTATTACACAGTTCCTACAACCTTAACTTAAAAGGACAATTTCTTCTTAAAAACAAAATCCCTTTTCCTCATTAGTAATGACATTTTAGGTTTTTACAAACTAAAACCATGACTATTACAGCAAGTATTACCAAAAAATATACTCCACTTGGCCTTAATCACTTGGGTCATGTGGAAGACATAAACCAGATTATGAAATAAAATGAGTTCAGTTTTCACTTATATGAGAATGTATTTCCTACATCAGAAAAGTTTATTTTACATGGAGTATTAGCTGTTTAAAGAGACTCAGTGCATATACTGTAATGAATCCACATATAATACACTGAGGAATTAAAGGCTCAGAGTACTGGAATTAAAGGTTCCATTATTTTTCAGGTAATTTATTTTGCATCACTGTATTATAAGATTGAGGACAGATGCTTTGGCCCTTTGCCTCAACTCTGCAGACGGTTCACCTTATTTACGCGAGTACTTCCTATAAATCCAACAAGTCCCAAAGGTATAGTTAAACACGCGCATAATATTGCCGGATCAGGGCCCTCATCTTGATTTGCTGTGCACACTGGATGCAATTTTTTTCCTGTTGCTTTCAGACTCCTTGTTTGTTAATAATCTTTCCAGATGATTACTCCAGCTTTCCAAGTCCATCTCTGTGTGGGGCCACATATACACCTAGCAGGTAACTCCTACCTATTCCTGCCTCACTCTATAAGCTTGATGTTTCAATGAATCCAATAGAGTTCTCTACCTGCAACTCACCTTTTCTGAAACCCCCAAGCTGTTTCCTCCTGACCTCATCTGTTTGAGCATTCGTAGTCCTACAGAAAATATAGAATTTAATTGGACAGTATTTTGTTACAAGAACAAGAGTTCTATGACTACATTAAAAGGGCCTTCACCAAATTTCTGACACAGTGGTGTCCTTGTTTATCTTCTTACTTTAGCAAGACTTTTCAAAATCCTTTTAATGGCCCTGAAAACTTATTACACTGGCCTGTTTGGGCATCTGTGAAGCTGAGGGGGTAGGAAGTAAATAAGAAGTAAAAGAGTTGTATGCTGTTTCTAATCCAATTCCCTCACATATATAGTCCTTCCCTTCTTTTAGCTGGCATTTTTACGCTTGATTGGTTTTCTAGCCACTTCTGAGGACAATATATTACTGCAAATAACAGAGAGATACATTGTGTAAATCCTGACTGCACACTATAAGCATTTCATACATCATTTAACTGTTACAAAGACTCAGCAAGGTTAATGTATTTTTCTTAAAGTTAAGAAACTGATAATTTTTTTTTACCTGGGTTGATGGTTCTGTAGTGTTTGCAGAGCAGTCCATTTGGCAGCAGGAGACTGTCACAGATTTCATTTTTATTGCACTGCATGAGCATCAAAGTCACATACTTTTCACTTAGTAAATGAATAAGAAAACACTAAATTTGTTTTAACCTTGGCAATGTCTGTAGCATTTCTGGTTAGGTAAATCAGCCACTGTCTGCCATCCTTTGATGTAATATTAAACTGAGGCCATGAATATTTAGAGGCATTTAATTTTCCAAGTAGCTATGTTCACAAACATAATGCAATAGTCCCTGTGTCTAGGTCATATTCAAGTAGAATGACTTCCTCTTTTTAACTACTGAATTCCAACCAACTATGTGGTTGCCCATGGGTATATTTTGCCCAACATTAATGCTTTTCATATATAAATTGTATCCTGTTGCTACATCAATTCACAAATCCTGTATTTAAGATTTACTTACATAAAACTAAAGTCACTTGAAGGGAAATAACTAGTTACCAGTATCTACTATCCAAACTGATTTGCCCTAAAAAAGTGTGCAGGTGTGGAAAGTAAATAATGTTGGTCAACAGGGTTCATAAAGATGAACAATCTGACCATTCTTGTGCTTTTAGAGAACAAGGTCAGAAAGAAATTAAATTCATAGAGTAGCCATGTGAGATTCCTGGGTAAAGGGAAGCCTTTTTGGAAGACAAAGGGAACCTGATAATCTTTATTTTCTTATTTTTCCAACAACAAAGAAGAATATAGAAAGAATCAATTTAGGCTGTATGTGTGTCCTGAAAGTTACTGGCAACTAAACCCAGTTTTGTTTCTGTATCTTCTTTCCAAAACAGCTCTTTTTTCAAGATAAACTTTTAATTCACTATTGGTGGATAAAGAGGTGAGTGGTTTAGACCACTAACATCCCCAAGAGCTGTCAAACAAACACTCTGATTGTCAGCCCATAATTCAGCTTTCCTGACACAAGAAGTGTTGGATGCTCATGCTTAGAGTATTAATACTGCCTCAGAATAAGGAAAATATTCCAAGATTACGAAAACCAACAACAACTACAAAAAAGTATTTACAGTTAAGTTCTTTCTTCTTGTGCTGAAATAATGGCCTGATTTTCAGAAAAGCTGAAGAGTGTGTACCTCTTCTGGACTGGGTACTACTTCTCAAAATATTTTGAAACTTCCATACAAAACTAAATCAGAATTTAAGAGACTGTATGGAGACAGGCTCAGTTTAGTATTCTAGACATTCTGATTTACATCTCTCTTCTTCCAGTCTTCAGGGAAATCTATTGTTTCATCTGTATTCCCCCTAGTAAAACATTAAATCTGTATCTTTTATTCCAGAAAAACATTTTCATGATTTATCATGATTAGAAAATTGTAGATTCTATTAAACAGATTAACTGTATCTTGAAATTAAATTTGTATCAAATCCCTTCAAGTTACAACGGCATACCAAAATCTTCCCCAGACAGATATAACTAGAGAATTTATAGCCGAGTTTACAGATACTTTAAAGGTATAAGTATGCCTACAGTTTAGACAATATAAGATATGATATACTGAATATGAAAAGCAGACATCAATTCTGTTCAGAAACTAGGCTTGGTAGGCACACGGTCTATTTGAAAACAAAAGCATCAGCATTTTGACTGAAACAAAGCTGATCGATTGATAGATTGTAGACATAAACATCCCAATGGCTTTTTTCATCATGCAGCTGTATATTCCATGAAGGAAAAAATTAGCATTCTTAAGCTGTTCCTCCCCAGTGAATGCTAACTATAAGGCTTAGGATTTATTGATTGCAACTATTCCACAGGGTAAGTATGCTTTGCTGTGTGCCCAGCAGTCTTACTTTTGACTGATCCAGTCTGGGGGACATACTAAAGCACACCACAGGTTTGTTTCTCTTTGGCTGTGCACCCAACTTTCATTTTCTATTTGTATTTGGAACATGGCCTAAGTGCAGAAAGTATTTGCTTCACAGTCTAGACAGAGCACTTTCTGAAAATAAACATAATTCTTTTATTTCCACTCAAATTTGCAAAGTTTTGGAAGACCTCCCAAACATATATACCAGGAGGAGATCTCTGACATCAAACAGCTTTGACCTTGCAGGAAAAGGTATATTGGAAGTGTATGTTGAAGTTAAGCAAATTCAAAATAAAGTGTTTCATTTTAAGGAAGTCCCAGTGGTATTTATCCTTTGGCATGGCTTACACAGAAAAGTGACAATTTTTTTATCACCTGAAAGCCTTTCCTCAAGACTAAACATCTTTCCAAAAGATAAGCTATCTCGCAGAGACAGCTTGAATCTGATGTTTTCTGGGAGAGTTTCTATCAATCATCTGTGTAATGCCAGACTGAGGCAAGGTTACTGCATAAGTCCCTTTGGCTCCAAGCTTACAATGGTAGAAAACATCTCTAGGAACTGTGGACATTCAGCAGTGATCATGGTTAAAATTTCAGTTTCTCTCATTTCCTCTTCATTAAGTGAGTCCTAACTCTTCAGAATGCAGAACTTTAAGACTGTAGGAGCAGCTCTGAAACATTTTGCTTATCCAGAGCCTGAAAGAACTATTAATTGGCTAACACAAAAATTGCCCTTATTCCACATCGCACTTAAAGAAGCAAGACGTGGTCATTGCTCAAGGCATGTGTGGCATAGTCAAAACTCTCCTCTGTTACCTACGTATTTTGAACCTGCACATGAAGAGAAGCCAACTCTTTAGAAAATACCTACACCATAAACTTTTTTTCACTATTTGCCATTTACTGTATTTTATTAATATGGCAGCTACCATCATAGTTCAAACACATCTTGTGGGTGCTTGACAGATTAACACAATGTTATTTTTATTCACATTATAGATTCCATATCAAAATCCTACATACTGCCTAGACAGGCAGCCTACATAACTAATTTTAAGTAGATGCCTAACTTTAATATGTGGAAAAAATGATGAATTGAACCCCTATCATTTAAAACATTATTGTTTAATCTCTTTATAGAGAGACTGTGCAAATAAACAAGAATTACTGGGAATCTTTGTTTTTCTGAAGATGCGTATTGAGGATCCATGCTTACCTTTTATTGTGTGCTGAAACTGTTTATGCCACTTCTGTATTTAAGAAGTTGGCATTTGAAAAATATATTTTCCTCTTGTACTTTTTCTGCCATTTTACCTGGCTTCGATATGCAAAATATTCAGGTTCTGACCTCATGAGATTATTTGAGCTCAGTTTTTACTTTTGATGCTCTTACTTGACAAAGAATTGCTCACAAAAATTACTTTCCCAGCTCTCACCCCTCCAAAAAACCCAGTAAAAACATATTTTTTATTTTTAAAATATCAAAATTTAATTCACCCTTTAAATTCTGAAGTACTTGGCTCATTACTGATCTTCCTTTTTAGCATGTGTTATAAAGTGATTTCTGCAAGATATAAATATGGTTATTGCAGGAGTCTTGGTCTAGAGGTCACATGACTATAAAGGAGAAAGTCTTAAACAAGAAGGAAAACAGTTTAAGAAAAAACTGTTGGCATTGAAAGATGAGGAATGTGCCCCATCTAGAAAAAGATACAGACAAAAGTAAACAAAGAATCACGCCAGTGACTGGATGGCACTAAATGAACTGAATAGCATATTGTGAGCTCCCCTCCCTGTAAGACCAAAATAGCTCGTGTATGGTATAAGAAAAGACAAGTGCATTAGAAGATATCAGTGGTTTCTGTAATAATAGAGCCTGATGAGTTTCAAACATATTTCTGATCTTTTCAAGCTTTTGTGATTTTTTAGCTTTCCCGTAAGTGCACTGTGTCTTTTATTCAACCTCTTTCCACACTATTGCTGGACACCTCGAAGTTATAAAAAGTGCTTTTCCAACAAATAAAAGTTTTGCCTCTTGGCTGAAAGTAATGTAGTAATTGGCTGAACAATTCAGCAATTCAGCTTTTGGAGTAGAGAAAAGTAAGAAAATAAAATTGTCATGTTAAAAATTTACCACAGTACTGGACTATTATCTGTCTGATAGCAAAAGGCTCAGTGCTCATACAAGAGTGTTTTTTACAAAATCACAAATCATTCCACAGAGCCTAGGCTTCCTGAAGAAGCCTTTTATCCAAACATCTCCTTGGTCCAATCTATTGTAATGCATTTAATCTAACTTATTTGTGGTACGTGAGAAATGCAGAACATTAATCACGTCTCCTTTTAGTTTTTTCTGCATTTATATAAAGACTGCTTTGGCTCTCTCACACACCATTGTAAATCAGAAGTAAATTTACTGAATTAGGTGGAATCCACTGGAACAAACTGGTATAAGTATGTGAAGAATCAGGTTCTTTATACATTAATTCATTGTTCCTGCTTTCCTTCCTTTCCTGCCCCCCATCATTAATTTGGCACAGAGGTAACTATGGTCAGCATACTCCCCTCGCAGCCCTGATTGTGGTTACATCTTCACCATATTTATAGCGAATGAGGCAGATCAAAGAACTCTACATCAGCTGCAGAAATAGCTAAAGCTTGCTTAAACAACAGCTGACAAACACTTTGCATGCACCATTTGACCTAACCTCAACTCTGGCCTCATGATGGATGAAGAAATACAGCTTTCTGGCTGAACAAAAAACATCTAGCAGCACAAATTGTAATGGTAGATGGAGTACCATGTTCATTTATGAAACCTCAGACTTTCCAAAAAATTCTCTTTCAATTTGACAGCAAACATGGAAATTCTCAACTTGAAAAGAAACATTTTTTTCCCCCAAGAAAATGCAGATGACAACTGAAAACTGCTGTTTAACTAGAAGCATGACCACAAGTCCAGAAAATCAGAAGTATTTCTAGATAATAATGCCTTAAGCTCACTTTGTATCTCAAAAGATGCTCTTACCCACACACACACACAAAAATGAAACGGACATTCAGCAGAAATGTTTCCAAGACATTTTGGACATAGTGAAATCAGTACACAGGGCAAATGGTGGGGTCAGATCACAGCATGTTCATGCATGGCCTGTCAATAAAAGTAATTAGTTGATGCAGGCTAATCTACGGTTTCTCTTTGTTTAATCCTGAATTACTATGTAAAGCAGTTATTAACAGAAAGACAAAAATCACCCACTGGATAGCCTCCACTTCAGATGTATCTGCTGGTAATCTCATATCTAAATATTTGATTGATTTGACATTTAAGTTCTTCAGAAACTACTCCCTCATGCACTGCTGTAAATCAAAACATGGAGTTTTTGAAGAGCCTTGCTTGAGTCTACTGCAAATGCCCAATAAAATTTCCTGTAGAGTATTCTTGGCTTTCAGGATATTTCTGATATATCTCACAGGATATACTTAGCATCATACATAGACATTCTTCTCAGATCCTCCTAACTGTTGTATAAAATACAACAATAGAAACCTGAGATGACAGCCTTAAACATGCGTTTCCCTTTTTTTTCAGATTAACATTATTTAAGAACTTGAAGAAATATCTGCTCCAGAGTAGAACATTTATAGTCTGTGAATAGGTTCTAGATTTGTAAAAAGTGTCTCAGCAGTGCAAGAGCCAAATAGCTATTACTTCCAAAGAGATGTTCTCGCTGGTCAGATCCAAGTATATTTGCTGTTTAAAATAGGGAGCTGACATTGCTAGAGATGTATTATCCAGTAAGTAAAGCAAAGACTTTCTCCTATGGCGACAGCATTTAGCACTTTTCATATGTACAGCAGCAATTCAGTGATTAAAGAGGGAGTATTTTTTAATTAAAGTTTTCATTACATACTTTCAGCACCCAGAAGAGTAAGCTGAAAGAACCTCCAGTGATCTTGAATTCATAGAATCATAGAATCATAGAATAGTTAGGGTTGGAAAGGACCTTAAGATCATCTAGTTCCACCCCCCCTGCCATGAGCAGGGACACCACACACTAAACTTTGGCCCCCAAGGCTCTGTCCAGCCTGGCCTTGAACACTGCCAGGGATGGAGCGTTCACAACTTCCTTGGGCAACCCATTCCAGTGCCTCACCACCCTCACTGTGAAGAACTTCTTTCTTATATCTAACCTAAACTTCTCCTGTTAAAGTTTAAAGCCATTACTCCTTGTCCTACCACTAGACTTCCTAATGAAAAGTCCCTCCCCAGCATCCCTATAGGCCCCCTTCAGATATTGGAAGGCTGTTATGAGGTCTCCACGCAGCCTTCTCTTCTCCAGGCTGAACAGCCCCAACTTTCTCAGCCTGTCTTCATACAGGAGGTGCTCCAGCCCTCTTATCATCCTCGTGGCCCTCCTCTGGACTTGCTCCAACAGCTCCATGTCCTTTTTATGTTGAAGACACCAGAACTGTACACAATACTCCAAGTGAGGTCTCACAAGAGCAGAGTAGAGGGGCAGGATCACCTCCTTTGACCTGCTGGTCACGCTTCTTTTGATACAGCCCAGGATACGGTTGGCTTTCTGGGCTGTGAGCGCACACTGCCTGCTCATGTCAAGTTTCTCATCAATCACCACCCCCAAGTCCTTCTCCGCAGGGCTGCTTTGAATCTCTTCTCCACCCAGCCTGTAGCTGTGCCTGGGGTTGTGCCGACCCAGGTGTAGGACCTTGCACTTGTCTTGGTTAAACTTCATGAGGTTGGCAACAGCCCACCTCACAAGCATGTCCAGGTCCCTCTGGATGGCAAATTCACTGTGAACTCTAGAATATCTATCATACGTCTTTGCCTTGGCATCTGGGAAACAAGTTTAGGGAGTTTCCAAACACAATTCAAAGGGAGTTAAAGTCTGTTTGCTTAGCATCTGAATACAATCGAGCACTTAGACTTCACATTTAATTTGCGACTTCACCTAAAATATTAGAAAGAGAAACAGTTTCTGTTTCCTATCTAGTTTACTTGTCTTCTGTGCAGTGTTTTATATTGTGAGAGCAGCTATCTCATAATATTAATTGTTTTTTTCTCTCTTTTGTAAGAATCTCTAGGATATACCTGGATATGACATAAAACAATCAGGTAGGAAAAAAAAATGGTTCAAAGTGGAAACTAACCCTTCTTACAGACAAAGTCTGTAAAAAGCAAATTTTACATCTTACCTTCTGCCCTGGCATCTTTTCTCATTGTGACAGAGCATCCAAATTTGGTTGATTATAGTTAGTTTGGTTTTACCTATTGGAGAGGAAAGGCTGTCAGGCAACTATCACAGATGAAAAATGAAATTTTCTGGGTTGTTTGGGGTTCCCCCCCCCCCCAAGTAGGGCTCTTACTTCATAAACACACCTAAACAGGGAATCATGAAACATGTCTTTCTTGCCTGCTACAGTGTCCTCATTCCCTGCTAAACTCTGATGCTCTACTCCAACTCCTTGGTATTTGTACTAATGCAAAAGTATGCTTATTTCCCACGGAAGATCAGCACACTTTTGATGCATGATAAGCCTACATATTCACCATGTGTGAAAATGAATAAATCACACTGCAGCTGTCAAAGAGGAACAAGACTGTACTTTATGATAGTCACGTCATTAAAATCTAGTCTCTCCTTAGAGAGGTAAGATTCTTGTTTGGTTTTCTGTTATCATTTCACCATCTAGAACAGGAAGAAGTGGCAGGAGGCAAAGTTCAGGATTCTTTTCTCTCTTTCCTCTTCCAACATTGCTACATCATTCTAGGTATGAATCCACATTAGCACTGACCTGCTCCATCAGGGAAAGTTTTTATGGAAAAACACCTTTATCATGGCAGACCCTGCATTCTGATAACTACATTAATATATGAGGACTTTCTAAACTGCCAAACTCCAAAAACATTTCAATAATGAGTAGCTGACGCCAGTAGATTTCATAGTAAGAAACACTTGACTTATTGAGTAGAAATTGGGGTGGCTGGCTCACACTGGGCATCTAGATGCTTTCTGCTGTACTATCACATTTATCCCAGTAGACAATGTAAAGCTAGTTCAGGAAACATGAGCTGCAACCACTGCAATATAAGTATAACCACAAAAGGTAGCATTCTTCATAAAATTCATATTTTTGCAAAAAAAAAAGTCCACACTACTCACTATAATAGATAAGAGTAGATAGCACAGGAGCACCAGGTTCTTTTTAATGAAGCAATAGTGAGCTGGCAACGTCATGCTATTAACACAGTTCCAAGTATATACCATCAATAGCAGCTCACATAACTCACTGGCAGCATGACTATATTCTGGAATGAGGATGCAGACGCAGAATGAGCAGAAAGTTGGGGCTTTTAAAGGCACTATTCAAAAAATAAAAAATTAAAACACAACAATTACCGTAAAACCTTCAAGTACTGTTCAGCAGAAAACAAACTAGTGGCATAACAATACTTTCCTTCACAACAATCCTATGAAACTGTAACTGTTAACTTCAGTGTTCATTAAAATTACACATAAAAATTGTCAATTAAGTAAAATCCTATACAGAGGTCAAATTCATCAATGCTGAAGATTAAGAAGATGCTTTGTTTGTTTTATTTTTCCAAATATCCAAAGATGCATGGAAGTGACATTTCCTGAGTGACATGCCACAGAAAAGAATGCAGCAGGCAAATGCAGAAACCATATGTGAAATTTCTCCCACAGATGAAAGAATAGAAGAAAGAGCAGAACCATATTGGCACCTTTTGTGGCAGTCAGGGAAAGGGCAGAAAGGTAGGAGAAATACTCTTCGTGTTGGTTTCACTCAAAACTGATGCAAAAAAACATGATCAAAAAGCATGCAGTACAATGGAACACACTTAAGGAAACAGTCCTTAATAGGATAGGAAAATATAATACTAGGTAAAAGGGCTGCAGAGCAAAGAACTTTACCTGACACATTATGAGGGGTATATAAATAATTCCTTGAAATAATAGCTTTGTTCCTTCCCAGTTTTTAACTATTTGTTGTGACTTTTCTGAATTTGTTTCGGAACATTTTTTTTAAATGTCAAAATTCAAATCTCACAGTCCCTGTTTGGGAAGAAAGCACTGTTGAAATGTTTTAAACAGCTTAGAACCTTATGACCATTCATGAATTTAAGGAAAGTCACACAAATCCAATCTTAGTCTGATTAGTAAAGATGGTAAACAGTAGCAGTGCCTAACTTCACTCAACGAATCAGTCCGCACAGTGGAAGAAAGTGTTTGTTCAGCCCACCTTCACACTCTAGATAAGGGTCTTTTGATGGCAACTGTATTATGAAGCACATTGGAAAGATGCACTGTACTGAATCAATGTTTGTACTGATGCATACATTGCTAACAATGGCAATGGCACGAAAGGTTTGGTTGGGTTGTTGGTTTTCTTGTTTTGTCTTGAACTTTTATTAACAGGTTGAATAAGAAGTCTTGGATATATCTGGCAATATTGAAGTAACTTCCAGTTTTATTTCAGCAGGAAGATTTCCAAAGGAAGTGTCAAGTAGTGGTCACAATGAATAGCAGGAGACAGGACACTTAATTCTGTTCTCACATCGAGGACACCTGATGCAAGCCAAACTTTCCTGATTCTTAAAAGCTGCCAACACATGATACAGCTCCAGAGAAATCCAGTGCAAATTTCTTGTTTCTTGCTACTTGCTCATTTCTCCGTTTTGGAAACACACACCCTTCTCCTTTGTATGGAGCTGTTGTGGGGCACTCTGCTCCTAAGTTTTGCCTTGAGCTTTGGTTCATCTGTCCAGTGGTATGATAATTAAATAAGGAAATCAAAGAGTAATTAATATTTACAGAGTATTCCAAAATGCTTCGTATAAAACTTGTGAAAACCCTTGGATATAAGGAAAACAAGACTGTCATGGAGGAAATCCTGGCAGTAGAGCACAGGCAGCTGATGATGGTGTATCTACTTTGAGTTTGAGTACTCCCAATGAGATTGAGGTAACACTCCATGATATTTTCCAAACTACCCTCATGGTTCACTTGAGAAAAATAATCATCCTCTAACCAGAAATGCAGGTCACCTAAAAATGAGCAAAGAACATCAGAAACTGAACCTGACACAGATGTAGTATCTGAACTCTAGTTGTACAGCTGAGCATACAGTAAACCTGTATTCTGTTATAGGCAGTCCTGCAAGGAGCATGGACACAACCAAGCAGTAGCTCACTAGTTTTCCATGTCCAAACTGTTTATACAAGCCTTTAATGAACTTCGCTTTTTCTGCTACAGAACATCCTCTAACATTTTTAAGGCACTGTTTACCGAATTCTTTAAAGGTCAAGCGTGATTCTGATGAAATGCATCACACAATCATGTGATGCTGATCACAGAATATTAACCCTTTAATTTGGTTTAGTTTCTTCTGTAAGACTGCATGAGAATACTGAAGGACCTATTTTCTTGTGTTCTCTCAAAGTAAGGATTCCTTTGGTAAGTATATAGGATGGAAAATACCTGGAGGAAAACCCTGTGCAAGACCCCACCTTTGTTAGATTTCAGCAGGCAGCAGTATAGTACTATTTTACCTTCAGTCATTTCCTTAGTTCCTCAAAACTGACCCATTATTTTACATTTTGGCATACAAATATAGACAGGAACATTTCTTTGAGATAACTCCTGTACCAGATTTGAAGGCTAGTCATGGTATTCCTGGCAGAGATCTAAACACTCTAGCAATTCCCAGAAGTACTGAAACATCCATTTAGTATCACTTTAGGTATTAGTTCACATAAGCATGGTAACTCAGTTTACAAGGCCAAATACATCTCTCTGATATCAGAGATGTTATGACACCACCCAGACACTCTGACCCACTTCCTATTCCATCAAACTAACTCAAATAGTCATTAGCTTATCAAACTTGAATCTTACTTCAAACTTGAAACTATTTCACAACAGGATTTGATTAGAGGAGAAAGGGAATTGCTTAGAATATCTTTTTTCTTTTTCTAACTTCACAACAAGTGAATCTACATATTTCATGACCCCTCATGATAGATAGCATACACAAAAGATTTTCAGACATTTTTTTCTAGGTATTTTACAGCCAAAATCTAAAACCACTCAAGGAATTGATCCTGTCAAATCCAAAGTACTGACTCATTCTCTATTACAACATGAATAACGATTTATTGTGGACCTGATCTAGATCCAAACATCATCTCACCAGGACAACTCCAGTTTGTCCAACTTCAGCAGTATTACTGGATGGTCTGTTACATATTGACAAAAATGAAATCAGAAACGACGACATTTTCAAGAAAAATAGACAAATTGAGAGTATGGTAAGAGAATATAATATCTTTGCTGCTTACTCATAACACAGAACATGAAAAGAAGTGTAAGGAATATGACAGAAATGTTAGCAAAGCACAAGTTACATTTATAAACAGTCAGAGCCAGAGGGCTTTCTTTGAAGGCATGCTGGTTTTCCATTTTCATGAGTATAAACTGGGGTGACTATATGGACGTCCATACAGCAAATTTACACTAGCTGATGAATTCATCCATTGTCCATTTCTACCATAAAGCAAACAAAGTTGTCATAAAAAGAACAAAAATAAGATCTCTAACACACATTATTACTTCTTGGCTAAAATTTTAAGACTCTTCTACTGGAAAGATTAGGAGTATTTCTATATATGCCAGAAACTTCTTGTATAACATTGGTCTGTATTGTGAGACAGCAGAACCGGATTCGTGAAGTCAAAATCAAGAGGTGGAAGGTGCTGAAAGTATGTGAGTTTCTACTACGTTTCCTCAGTTCCTCTGAAACAGAAGATCTTCAGCCCTGTCAAGCAATGTTCGGCTACAGTAGGGGAATACAGTCAGCAGAGAGGACACCAGGAGCTCAGTTACTGCAGACAGTGAAATGGTGGCTAGCTCCAGGAAACAGCCCAGAAAGAAGGGTATCACCTCATGCATAAAGGTATGCACAGCTTAAACTTTGACTATCTGGCATTTCAATGAGCTGGCTAATGTTGTAATTGCAGAAAAATCCATAAAGCACAGTTCAGCAGAATTCAAGGAATTGTCATGAACAGCAGGTAGCAATGTCTGCAACTGTTTGTAAAATGCTGTCCAAGACAAGGAACCAGGATCTTCATTACTATGAGAAGAGTTGCAACAAAGCTAGTGCATGTTAAAAGCAAATCAAATTAGCACAACTGTTGTAAGACTATATACAGTTTGTTACCATGGTTCTTTAGGTATCATTCTCAGGGCATCCTTTTCACTCTGCTGTATTTTTCCATTGTGATGAGATCTCCTCAACTGCTGCTTTAATGGGGTTAAGGTTAAGCTTGCTTTCATCACTGATCTATAATTAGAATGGCTGTTATTCTATGGTTTCTGTGGAGCCATATGGTTATCTAATGCTAACAAGACCTGCAGTGCTTCAGATTCTGTATATTGCTTCCTGTCTGGCTTCTGGTTTCCTCATTTTCTGCAGCATTTCTTGGGTTGTCTATATAAGGAAGGAAAAGGAAATCAAAGTCTGTGTTTATTGTGCTTTCTGGAGATTAATATTCCCCTATGAACAGGTTTGAAAAGATTTCAGCCATGCTTGTCTTGTTTTTTCTGCAAAAGGATATACCCTAAGAGCTACAAGGAAAACTGTTCAAACTTGCTTCTGTGTATTTGTCAGAACAGTATTTGTTTTATTTTACTGAGTTGCACCAAGGGAGTACCAGTTAACATTCCTCAACTAATACTGCCACTACAACAGACTTTTTTTTCTTCTTTTATTTCCCAATGTTTTTTTGTTTGTTTCCAATACTACCCAGAAGGAGTTAGGCATCGGAAAGGGGTAAAAAGGAAAGATACTTCCTAATCCAAAAATGACAAGACAAACAAGAGGTAAGAATGGAGGTACAGAGCAGTCACAGAGGGGATAGGCCTTGTCACGGTAATTCAGTGTTTAGTAACCTAGTAGTTTGGCTTTTGGAGAAGGGAAACTCACCACACATTTTGACTTTCTGTTCTCTGCCAACCTTGGCAGAGAACAGTTTTGTGTAGGGCTTTCTTTACCACCACCACCACCACCCTCCCCAAAAAAAAACCAACAAATGCAACTGTAGACGTTTTATAATAAATTCCCTGTTTCTTAGAAATGAGCTTTTCCCATTTTGGTCTAATACTCTGTTTTACTTCTTGTTTCCTTTGGGTTCAGTTTTTATTGTTTCAGTACAGCAGTTCCAGTGCCAATGTCAACATAAAGACAGGAGCATTTCCAGTTTATGACAGGTCTGACAGTCATGCTTCCAGTGCTTCTAGCTGGAAGCTACACCAGTGGGCCAGCCCAGATGTTTCTGCAATGAAAGCATTGATTGAAGAAAGGAAACAGACATCTTGGACATTAACAGGAGCCTGGAAAGCAAACACCTCACATGAGAAATAACCCAGAAAACTACACCATTACAGAATACAAACTGATTCATTGTATCTCAGAGGAGAAAGAACTGGCACTAACCATGCATAAGGTTAAACCATTTTGAATTTGGTAGACAAATAAAATTGTGCAATGAAGTTGAAGACTGGGTGAAATACAAAAACAGAAACAGAAAGAGGACAATCTTAAGTGAAATTAGCACAGCTAGAAAACCTTTTGTAACACATTAGACTGGATGCACACTGAAAAAGTGAAATTTATAGGAATGCACGAAAAAAGTTCTGTTTACCAGCTTTTTGCTGGTTCTTCATAAATTCAGAGAATTTTCAAAGGAGATGAAAAGAATTTAGTTCCCACTGAATTTTGGCAAAGGAGGTACCCACCTCCTACCCCATAATGCAGTAACAGCTAATACATTCATATTTGCAAGTAGAGCAGTACTTATTACTCTTTCCATTTTACAAATGGAGAACTCAGGAACAGAGGGATTAAGGCACACCACACTCTCAGCACAGGCTGAGATGCCTGGCTGTTGGCACTGCATTCTTTGAGGATTTCAGAGTTATCCAAGGCCACACAGGATGTCTTTCAGGGCAGAAACGAGCTGAGTTTGATCCTCTAAAATACAGGCTAGAATCTTTACCTTTCATCTGTCTTCCCTCTTCAGTGCTGATTTTAGGCTCAGCAATTTTAACAGCTGTGTTAAGAGGTGCAAAACAGCAGCATCTAACCTTCTATGTCACAAAGGGGACCTTCTCCACAAGCTTACAGTAGACTGTATGTGAGAATTGGTCTGCCCCTGGAAAACACCGCAGGAGAGGGATTTCGTCTCCTCACATTTCAGAGAGAGAGACCCCACATATCAGATTGTCCAGCAGAAATATATTTTTAACATGAAAAATAAAAAAGATAACATCTTAAAAATCAGTGTTTCCACATCAAAACACTGTAAATCAAAATTAGATACCATTCCATGGTGAAGCCAAAATGTTTTACCTCTTTGTACAAATTTAGTAGTTGAGAATATCATGGTTCCTGATACCAAGGCCAATGAACAATAAGTAAGCAAACGCTTGAACAGCTTATCAAAGAAGAATAACCTCAGAAGCATACCACCCAATTGCATTTGCACTGCAAAGCATGGGAAAACTCACAGTTTCAGCAGGCCTCTAATCCTCAATCAGCCTGCTGCTTGTGTAGCAGACCCCTTCACTGGAGGTTAGAATGATGTAAATTATGCTACTGCTGCCACTAAATTTGCCCTTACTTTAATTTGAAGAGAACAAGTTTCGCTGTTTCTAAAAGGCTATTAAAAATCCTGGAAACTGTTGAGCGCCATCTACTGTTACACTAACTCTTGAAGCACTCGCAGTGTCTTGGGGCTGCATAGTCGAATCAAGATTTTATTCAGCAACTAAAACAGCAATAAATTTGGGATTTATTTAAAAATTGCATTGCAGTCTCTCCAAAAATCTGTGTTCATTTTTTCAAGCACAGACGAGTTTTACAAGCATGAAAAAGCCATTAATTAGAGATAAAAATACTTAAAACTGAAGTTTAGCATCAGTCTTTTCTTCATCTGAAATACTTTAGCAAGGAGATAATATAGATCCTTAATCATTTTCATATCACTAAATAAATTGAAATACTGGGTATTGGCTACACTTAAGAAAAAAAAACAACAAACCCAACAAAAACACCACTGGCATTAAGCTAACAATGGTTGTATTCTAATCATAGAATCACAGAACCATAGAACAGTTAGGGTTGGAAAGGACCTTAAGATCACCTAGTTCCAACCCCCAATGACTACAAATAGTCACGAATTTATTTATATTTTTTAAAGAGACAACAGCTTAGTTACCTAGACATAGTGTGACATCACATGTCATTCAGGTGGGCTCCTACCTTGCTGAGTAACTGATTTGCAAGTAGTTATTTTTCAAGTTGCAGTGAATTTTCATAATGAAAGGGATGAGATGAATGTCAAGAATTATGAACTATACAGACCAACTGTCCATGCTGCCTTGCATCTGTAGAATCCTTTTTTGTATTCATGCCTTCAAATTGTTCACAGAACTGCTGTCTCTATGCATGAACTGAGGAGGCACAGCGGGAGGGAACCAAACCAAACCAAATGTCACTAGGCTTACTGGACATACCATTTGCCTGTCTGTTCTAGCAGCTCAGTATCACTTTCAAGATCTACATAGCCAGCAAACCATCTGTGGTGGGCAGCATTCACTGCTCTGCACTCCTTGGCTTACTAGTGAATAAATCCTAGGAAATTACATGTTAAAAAAAGAGATGAAAAGTGATAATATATGCTACAAATATCACAAGTTTTCACTGGTTTTCATCTCCCAGTTCAGGGCAGCTTTCATCTCTTGCCCTAAATTTGAGACACTTACTCACAGCTAATAGTCTTAGCTCTGAAGTCATTAAAGAGAAGTTGGCACTTCGTCTATCTCATACTAAGAAAGGTACTAAACATATACCAACTTTTGTGTTTAATTTTAATTGTGTAAATTCACAAACACTACACTCAAATATGCTTGAGTGTATTTAAGAATATAGGTGGGCTATTAGCCACAATTGTCATGCTGTGTAATTCTCCTTTGAACAGACTGACAACAAAAAGGCATCTAGTTCTACTGCTTTATCACTTAAAGCCAATAGGCTGCAGAGCAGCAACAGATACTACAAAATATCCAGCTCCCATCTCCATCTGTAAGGATAAGCATGGGTCTTGGAAATGGTGAAATGCATCAGCAGAGCAGTGTTTTCAGGCTGCCATGGGGAGCTTTTCTGAACAGGGTCAGCCTCTTCCTGTTTCAGACTTCAATTATTCCGAGACAGCTTAGGTGTCTTTAAACAACACCATATTGCAAACTGTAGACAGCCAGATATGAAGAGGATTCAGGAAGAGACTGAAAGCAAAGAAGTTAAAATCTTTCTTTGAGAAGGAAAACTCATGTGTGATTCCTCAGTTCTTTCCACACATCCTCACCCAGGACGTTTTTCCATAGCAGTTTTGCCAGGAAGAGTCTGCGTATACCAATACTCTACAATGGAGCATGGGGTGGGTATGGTGAGAGCTGCGGAGGTCACACAGATAATACAGTAGTGGCAGTGTTTGCGGCACGGCTGAGAGGCAGTCTTTGTCAGCTGAAAGCCACAGGAACAGGCTCACATTAGACTATGAAGGTAACTGCACTGCTTGTGGTGGTGGTGCTAGTTTATATTCCCCTATGTTGTGGTCCATTCATTGCACATGATGACCACTCAGTCCCATAGCATCCCAGTCTGCCCCTTGCTTTTGAGAAGCCATTGATGGGAACTGCAGAGTTTTACCAAGACTGTCATGTTCTGAGGAGGGCAATAACAGAGTTTGTGTTACCCTGTAATGTCTAACACTTCATTTTAAGGCATAAAACAATTGCCAATGTTCAAGCTGAGCTTTCAACTGTAAATCTAAATTTGGACTTCAAGCTGGGTAATTTTTCAACCATCAATTTGCATGAATACAGGTTTTATGCATAAGATAGAAAGCACACTTTATGTAGTATTAATGTCCCCAAGCCTTAAGTGTTCATGAGTCAGACCTCCCATGAGCTATGACTAATCTAGAAACTAATGGGTTTTTCTATTATGTGTACAAGTAATTTGTTTTTTCCATCTACCTTTTGAATTATCAGGAGATCAATCAGAACACAGCATGTTTCTGCCTTTGGCTTTTGCACTGGGCAGAAAATTCCCAGAGGGGTTTTGCACTGGCTGAGATCCCAGACAGCTGGGACCTGGGAGGCTCCAAAGACTCGGTAATTTGAACTTCCATGCTGACCTCCTGATCTTTCAGCTTTGCCTGGCCAGATGGCTTAGATGTGGACAGGTAAGAAACGAGGTCCTTAACAGCTGGAAGCTCTTAAAACTCCAGGACATTGTGAGACACACTGGTGGCTACTGGCCAGTACTGGTTCAGGCTGTGAAAGGCAAGACTAACTGGGGTGTAGGAGGAAGGCCACTACAGCTCCTGAACTCTACGTGGGCATCTTCAGAGTCTTAGCAGTTGCCAAGTGAAGAATGAACTACAGTGGGATCTGGAGAACCACTGCAAATTCCAAAATCTCAGTGGAGGTCACCTGATCCTTCAAACCAGCATACTGATTTCCTGAGTTAGCCTATCCAATTAAAAGCATCAAGCTTGCTATTGTGTCCACTTGAAATCGTTTGGAACTTTAAGAGACTGCAGATGATAGATTTTCCTAGAACTCCACAAAAAGTAGAATGATTTTTTGTGAGTCATTGGAGACATCAGAGAATCCTGCTCTGAATTGAGGTGTTTTGACAGAAGAAACAAATGACTGCACAGTCTACCCAACTTTGTTCACAGCACCAGATATTTCTCAGATTGGAGGGAAAGTTCCAAAAACAAGACCATGACAAAGAGAACACATGAAACCTTACTCCGTACTGCTGGACGGAGAATAAAAGCCATTCCCATACTACTTGGCAACCCTCACTCATCAAGTTTACCCTGAATAGCTATTAGTTACAATAGAAGTTACTACCACTAGTAATGCTATCACAGAGAGAATTATATAGTCTCCATTTGTGGACATGCTTAGTTTAGAATGAGAATGCTTTTTCCTAAACACCTGGAAACACAGCACAAGAGAAACCCCAAACCAGTACTTTACACTGAAACAGAGCCCAACTGCTTTGCTAGGTACCAAATCTCTTTTTAGGTAAAGATTCATTCCTAGGGATTGTCCAAACAACAGAGGCAATGTTTTACTGAATACAGACACCTCAAAATCCAGGCAAAACCCCCATTTTTCCCATGATGGTAAATTATTAGATGAACAGTAACACCCTTAAGCCAGTGTAGTTGCTCCTAACTGTGCATTGCCTCAGTTGTGTGTGGTGTCCCTCCTCATGGCAGGGGGGTTGGAACTAGATGATCTTAAGGTCCTTTCCAACCCTAACTGTTCTATGATTCTATGTAACCATTTGCTGGTCAACATGGTAGGCTGAAATACAGTAGAATCATAGAACCATAGAACAGTTTGGGTTGGAGGGACCTTTAAAAGTCATCTACTCCAACCCCAACATCCAACTGCAATGAGCAGGAACATCTTCAACTACATCAGGTTGCTCAAAACCCCGTCCAATCTGACCTTGAATGGTCAGGTCCAGGGACAGGACATCTACCACCTCTCTGGGCAGCATGTACCAGTGTTTCACCATCCTCACTGTAAAAAATTTCTTCCTTACTTCTAGCCTAAATCTCTCTTCTTTTAGTTTAAAACCATCACCCCTTGTTCTATCACAACAGGCCCTGCTAAAAAGTTTGTCCCCATTATTTCTCGTGAGACCCCTTTAGGTACCGAAAAACCACTGCATTTCTTGCATGGGTAGCTCATCCAGTCAACCTGAAGTAGCTTTCTGCTAGTACTTATTCTCTGCCCCTCCAGTTTATAAATCAAACTTCTGTCCCTTGTTATGCTCATTCATCCTGTCCTCCCTCTTGCTCATGTTCCAGGTTCTCACCTAATCCCTTTAACCTTAACTTAGCTTGAAAAGACACAAGGAAGGGGCTCAGAGAGGAAGTGCTCTGTAAATCCTCCATAGACATTGCATTGTTCCACTAACAGCAAAGTTAAAACATTATTATTATAAAGTATAGCCAGAGTGTTGGCACTAACGGAAGTACAGGGGATTTGGTTTTGGCTGGGTTTTTTAAGGAAATGGTTTCTCCAAAATGTTAAATCTATTGCAGCAATGTTTGGCTCTGTCATTAGTCAACTTTATTAATGCAAGAAATTTAAAATGACTTTAAGATAACCTAAATTTGAAAGCTTTACTCTGAAGTTTCCTGGATTTATGATCTTGGTTGATAATGAAGCCAAATGTACTGTAATGTATTTTAGCCTGAATTGTAATCTCAGTTCTAAGCCAGTTTTCAATCTAAGCATCTTCCCCTTCTTTTCTCTCAGATTCTCCCTGAAAGGTTGCAGAAATAAAATATTTAAAGATCAGGGATCATCTTGTGTGTCTTTTATGTGAAGCACACACCCCCGCATGATTTCAATAGTAGGGATGTTATTTAAATAAAGCTTTCTACAGAAGTTAAAGGTGAATGGATAAGAATGTAAATTATGTTTACTAGTAGAAAATAGAACAATGGACTAAGGAAATAACCTTGAAAGCATTAACAACCATAGAAAAAGTTGCTGTGGTGAGCATTTGTTCCTGGTGACAAGCTTTCATACCAGGTAGGTACCTCATGCATTTTCTCCCCTAGTTCATGTTTTGTTTCATAGTCTCTTTTATTTCCATCATTTCCACCGTGACAAAAGAACTCTGACATTACTGTATTGTTTAGCAGCTAGTATATTAATCCATGGTGCGTTTATTTGCATGAGTTTAATCAAATCCAAGAATGAAAATGAAGCAGCAGGAGGCTTAAAACATTTCTTTAAATCCAGTTGGCACACAGAGAATCCCCTTAGTATGAAACCAGCTTCCTAGCTAGGAAGCTAGGATCAAAACGATTGATTTTTTTTCTATCAGAATTCTTTTTCCCATACAAGGCAATGTTTCTTCCTTATGGATTTCAATTCCAGGACATTCCTGTTGGAGCTATCCAACTGCTACATGGCAGCAACCAACTAAGTATTAAGGAAGCATTTGTAAAATCCCATAGTTACAGTGCAAAATGTTTTCACCACCAGAATGAATTCCTTTAATTGCTGTTCAGTTTTAGTTGATGAAGCTGCAGCTTTTGAAAAGACAATAAATATTCTTAGGAGTATTGTTTCATGTGCTGACACACAGAAATACTTGAAGTATTGAAGTATGGCCCAATATTTGAGCTGCATGTGGAAACAACATCTGTTAATACTCAAAATAGTAGGGTTTGCTGTTGATTAAACATCTCCCTTCTAAATTAGTTGGTTAAAGCTGTAATGACTATTACAAAATGCCTAAAAATACTGTGTTTTATACATACACCCATACATACATGTACAAAAGCACGCACCAAATAGTATAATATAGTCCAGATAATATTAGCCATAAATAATACCTGTGCATTTCCTATCACAAAAGTTAAGCCTAGACATAAAACGTGAAACAACTTACACAAAATCTACAAAGCCCTCCAAAGCATGTCTGCCAACGTGGCATTTCCTCATAAAAGAAACCTAGGATGACACTTCAGTTTTAATATTTTATGTAAGAAATGCTAGGCAGAAATAAAAACAACAAAAATTGTCCTTTCTCATTAGGGATACCTCGTTCATTCTCCATAGAAAACAGAGACAGTCTGTGAGTGCGCTTTCCTCCCACATGCTGCAGGCATTCATGGAGCAGTGCTCTCCCAGGATGGACTGATGTTGCAGAAGGCAGTCACACAGAAGAATGAGATCAATTCAGATGGCTTTGCCCAGCTTGGTTGCCACGGTAAAAAATGCTCAGAAACTACCACTCTGAGGTGGTGTAAAATGGGTCCCAGGCAGTGAGTAATGGCTCCCTGGAGAAGGGTCATTTCCCTTCTCTGAGCCCCATGGGGCAGCAGGAGGTGCAGGACATGGGCCACCCTGTGTGGCTGTCCAGCATCACCCAGCCTGGAGCTTGGGTGTGAGGAGACCCCTGGGACGGCTCCATCCTACGTGTGGCAGCCCTGCATATTGCAGGGGTCACCTCTCGGACAGTGGCCATAGTGCTGGGGAGGGCTCCTGCCCGAAGCACACTCTGAGGGCACTGACTTGCACAGCCTTGGAGGGTGTGGGGGTCCCAAACAGGGCCTGGCACTGCTGGGGGCCTTGGGTGTGCTGGTACTCCTGCCAGGTGACTGTGGACAGGGAAACAAAACCATCCGAAGCGTTTTAGCCAACAGCTGATGACAGGCATTTCAAAACTGACACCTCTCTTGCATGCCTAAAGGCTGCACCACCCAGTTCCTAGGCCTCACCAGCATGGCTTAAATTAAAACCTGAAGAAACCCCAAACTTACCCTCGAGAAGACAAAGGAGCAGCAATGGCTGGCAACTCCTCACACGGCAGGAGCTGGGAACTCTCAGGTCATCCCTCCCCAGGGCCCATCCGCTGCACCAGAAGGGAGTTGGGCAGGCTGGGGACCATGGCCAGGCCATCAGGTAAGTCCACAGCGATGGCTGAAGCCAGGGCTCAGCTGGGACATGGGGCTGCGGGCATACCCAGCTCAGCAGGGCCTGTGGCCAGGCAGGGCTGTGGGGCTGGAGACTGGCCCTGCTGTAGTGTCACAGGGAGGGACTGACAGCCCCAGAGGCTGACAGGGTGTCCTGGGCCATGGGTGGGGTGTGGAGAGCCCAGGGAGGTGACAGGGACAGCAGGGACAGTCAGGAGGGACAGAGAAATGCTAAGACCAGGGACACACTTTCTTCAAAGACGTGAAACCTGGGACAACAGGTATAAACATGCATCATGTCAGTATCTTGAAACATGCCAAAGTAAAGCTTGCTCTCTTAAGTAACACCTTGCTTTTTCCCTTCTAAGTCACAGTATAGCCCTGGAGAGCCATACCTCCCTTCAGTGGGGCCAGTCACAAGAGAGCTTTAACTGATGTCAAGTAATGAATGGCTGCATGATTTGATTCCAGGTGCTATTGTTGAGCAGGCTGACTCCGAAAAGATGGTGTTTATCAGAGGTTACAGTTTTTCAAAGGTTACAAATATATTTGCAATTCTAATGAAACAAGTACACTGCAAGCGACAAACTTATGCTGAAATTTGACTGTGGTACCAACATTTCTCAGTTCAAATCTTCGTGCCTGGCAGCAAATTTTGAGCGATGTAAAAACTTCTGTCTTTGTTTATTTGAAATTCCCATTTTATGTTTTGTTTAAAAGTGGCACAACAGGACAGTAAGGAAGAATCTACTCCATTTCCTTTATCCCACGTCCATCTAGAGGGAGTCTTCCCCACAAGCTACTAAGCACACTGAGGTGAGAGAAACTTCCCTGTTGCTCAGGGCAAGACTAGTAGTTTCTCTAAGTGGTCCAGGGAACTTGCTTGTGGGCAGAACAAACCCAGAGTCAAGAGAAGACAGAAAACAGGAAACTTCCCCAGGGCCCCAGGCAGGGCTATATATAGTTTGCTGCAACCAAGGAAGTCAGGAAAAGTTGTTGAACTACAAAGTCAGACCAGAGGGGAAAATAATACACTCTACCATGAGTGAGCAGAGCAGAGCAGGGATTTGTTTTCAAAACTTTTAAACTTTTCAACTCAACAGATGCGATCTCTCTTTAGTATAAGGTATTTCATCACTGAAGTTCTAAAGCCTGTGTTTGGTATCTTTTAATAGACTTATTTTAAGCTAAAGCTGGAACAGTTATTGACAAAGTCCTACATCAGGATGCCGCACAACTGAATACTCAGCAAGCCAGAGAAATATAATCTGTCTCCTACAGATGAGCTTTGCTGTTTGCATATATAGACAGGGAAAACCGAGCAGTGGTGCATCATCTTGCTAACAGCATCTCACCAGTCCATGTCCTGAGAGTCTTGGGCTCTTCAGAGGACCACAGAGAAACAGTCCCTTTGAGCCCAAAGTGTTAGTTCAAAGTGACCGTTCAATTTTTGTTCTTGTCATTTTTTGTAGTTTTAGCCATTCTTTATATAAATCTGGCATCATCTCTTCTGACATCATTTGTCATGTTCTAGCTAAGTCCTTTATGCACTTGCACCTCTGAATTATGATACGTACCTTTATTTCAAAATATCACCTTAGGGTATGTAAAAATGAGTTTACTGGAGATTATACTACTAATAATCACCACCTCACTGGAAAAAAGGGGTAAATCAAATCATATATGCAGTGCTTTTTAACCAATTTGAAGTGTGCTGCTTAAGTCCCAGACTCTTATAGTTTTGCTAGTAGGTGCAACTGATTACTTCAGACTCTACTTCTTGACTCCATAAAGACCTCGGTCTGTGGCAAAACTTATTCTATGGAGCAAAAAATTATGCATCTGTATAGAGAATAGAAAAGTTAACCCACTAAATATTTCTTAGAATTTTCTGGGCTATAAATCAACTTGCAATTACAAGATGACAAAGATGACTACAGGTGGGGCTGAAATTCAAAATAAGTAATGAGATTTTGAACACCGTGACTCCCTTGGATCCCTAGCACCTCCAAAAGCTGCAAAATGATGTAGCTGCTACATTTGTAAGTGAATAGAGCAATTTGTATTCAGAACTGGTTTAGCATGTAATACCAATTCATCAAAAATAGAAATCCTCTGAAAGCTTAAACATTGACTGGGCTATGAATCTGTATGAATTATAATATTTAAAGAATTTCATTCTACGTAATGGAACAAGATTAAGCAACACAGTTTGCCATTTTCAGGGACTTTAATAGTACTGCTTACTGCTTATGTATTCTTTCTGTTCACATGGCACCTGTAGGATGAGACTGTACTCAAAACAATTAAAACAGGCTGAAATAGGATACCAAATCTCTTATTGAAGAGTTCTTTCACAAAAACGCTTCAGCCACATTTCATTTATTTTTCCAGCCATGTTTCTTCTCATATGAAAGCTGAAAATGTGCCCAATTCTGCAGCTGCAGTCACAATGGTAAATACTTTTGTATAGAAGGACTCATTCTGCTCATCTGTAAGTGATGCATAGCACATACATAAATTCTCTTTGGCGGATTGTTAAATGCTGAGATTGAATTCAAGAGATATAGTCACAGAGGCACAACCTTTTCTGACTAATAAAAAAATACATGTCTTTTGATGTGCATCTTTGCTGTTTCCCATCAGACTATCAGCTGTCCCTGCTCGCAAAGATTCACATCTGTTAGCCAGACTATGGCAGGCTGAGATACTGATATGGTCTAGTCACAATCTCCACACGAGAAAAACTAAGAAGAATCTGACTATCTTCTTTACCTACAGACACAACTGTTGTACTGCCTAGAGAATGGGAATTCAAATGATTCATGTGATACCATGACTTCTCTGACTCCCTGCTCCCATGCAGCAGTCACAGGAACTGAAGAAAACTTGAAGCATATCTTCATTACACTGAGAGGAGAGGGGTGTTACGCTGTCCTTCTTTTACCTGACACCAGGACTACTTTACAGACATATTATAATGCATTGGCAAAACACTGCAGCACAGGCATAGGTTCTACCTGCCAAACCACACACTTTAATCCGCATGGCTTATTCTAGCCATAAAGAGAAACAAGCTATGCAGAGCCAGCATGGATACAGCCAAAGTACGGATGAGAAAAAATTGCCAGGTGTGCAATAACCATCACAAAAATCAGGAAATACACACTCTACAGCAGATGTTCATGGGGAGTTGTAGACCTTCTAAACCCTTTGCTAAGTCTACACAAATAACAAGTCAAATTCTGCCACACACCACTTTAACAAAGGGCTTTTTATGTCTTAGCCATGTCACTTAGGTGCCACCCTCCCTCTGCAGCTGTGTTAGCAGAGACACATAGAAAACTAAATGTTGATCATGCAAAACTCCTTGAATAAAGACCATATTCAATCTCTAGCCAAAACATGGCTCATACTTTTTCCAGTGTTCTATCATCCCCCATGAATTATTTCAGAGATTTAAACTCTTAGATTTTATCATGTATCTTGTGAAATTCATTGCTTTTACTTAATCTTCAGTGCTGGATTCCCTCAAATGTCAGATCTTCCAGGTAAAACATGAACATCTGAAACCTAGTAGCTATGAAACCAGAGAGGTAATTTACCAGGAACTGGAAAGGGATTTTTTTTTCTTGATTTTCTTTAAAAAATTAAAGAAATGCAATGAATTTCATTTCATTTCAAACATTACAGAATGTATCTTTACAACCAAATAAAGTTGCATCATTTAAAATTATTTAATTGGTTGAAAATTCAAAATAAATATGTAATTTCAAATGGAAAAAGTCAAGTGCTTTGAAAGCATTCCCTCATCTCCTCCTGCCTTTTATTTGGAGAGGATTCTAAATATGCAAAGGAGCACAGGACAAGAACTTAAGAAGATAAAACAGCAGATGACCTGATCCTTTAAGGTTAGTCCTTATAAAAATAACCTCAACTTTTGCTTAAATTTCTCTTTCAAAATGTGAAAAAGAAATTTCATTAAAATGTGTGATTTCATCCTCCCCCAAACATTTGAGTCAATTTATCTCGTTTGTTGTTTGAGAGTCTTCCCAGAAAAAGGAGAAAAAAACCAAACACCACTCTTTTTTGTCACCCAGCGATATAACCATAGGAAACAGTGTCTTCAACATAAACAACTATTACATTTCCCTTAGTGAGGACATGTGAAGACAGGATACCTTTCATATCATCAGATGAGTTGATTAAGAACACCTTTTTTTTTTCTATCCTTGCTGCTTGCTTTCTGTCCCATTCCCTGAAAATCTAACTGGTGTAATGAGAACTACCAGTTCTCTGAGCAGCAGGAGCAGCCCCTATAGGACCCCTTAGCCTTCTGGATGCATGGCTTTGAACCTACTTACTAAAACCCCAGGAGTCAACATAAGCCAAACTTTCAGGATTTTGCAGTTCATTCAGCACTACTGTGGCCTCATTAAACGCTGTCTCCAAGTCCAAAACCGCATTCTTCCTTAAACAAACAAACAAACCCACCCAACAAAACAAAAGCCAACCACTGTCTAATCTTCAGTATCACATCAGTTCCTCCCAATGAATCTTTTTTTCAAGAGAAGATAGTGTTTGCCTTGCTTGTCTAGTCTGCTTTATCCTAGTAGATTTCAACAGAGATTTGTAGGAAGACTTCTTCAATGAAAGCTTAGCAAATTCAGCAGTCTAAATGGGATATACTTTCCAATTAAGGATTAGCATACTTAAAATGAGGTTGTTGATTTCAATTGGCATGACTCAAACTGAAATGTCAACCCACTTGCCATCTGGTTCATACGTATCTAGCCTGGAAAGCAGCAATGAAACAGCTGAAAGACTGTTACCATAGAAACAGTACACATACAGTGAACGTTACCGAGAGATCTTTTAAATTCTTACAAAGTATTGTACCAGTAGCCTTGTAGATTGGGTTTGCTTCTTTGAACACAGACAAGTTCAGAGAAGACTTAATCTGAAATACAGCACATTAAGGCAATCTGAAATGCAGCACATTCAGCCAGGTAGAAGAAAGAGAATGATTTTTCTAGGGCCTGAACTACAAGCATTCCAACTAATGAGTCCAGGGCCAAAAAAAATAGTACATTTGTCATATAATTTAATTTGTTACAAAGGTTAAATAGGTGAAGAGAATCTGTTAGACTATTTTAAATGGGGATGTCAACCTTTATTAAGCATTATTTCATAAGCATTCTACTTAAGTACAGTACAAGAATAATTTGTAAGAAAGAATTGCCAACATTTCTATCAAGAACGAACTTCTGTATCTGTGCAACACATTGCATGGATCACAATGCATTAACCTGAGCCAAAACCTGTCATTAACTCATTCTGCTGAACAGAGCTGCCTAGAGCCCCACTCCTAACCCATCCACATTGCAATGTCCAGCAAACAAAATGACCACTGCTTTGAGGAAATACCAAGAATTAAAGGATATCAAAGAAATTAAGACTGGAGGTAAGGTTTGATGTATTTTAGACACGGGGGAATGAGCAAGGAAACAAAGCAGTCGGATGCCTTTCAGATAAGCATACAGACTTTATTCAAACTATGTGCTCTGCTGTGCAGTACTAGGGCACAGAATGCGTGCACAGCTATTCCTACTGACCTAGGGTGATCTCCAGTACACACGAAGAATTGCTGCGGCTAAAAAAATATGCAATTAATTTTCATTTTTGAAGAGAGAATTCCGTCCATTGTTATCACAGGTCTCCAACTCTGAGGTGACTCAAATGTGGAGTGGGGAAGAGTAAAAGCGAAGAGATGTACGTGAACAGAAGGGCTTCTTCAACCTTGAGTTGAAGAGTCTTTCAATCTAGTCCTGGCCCATTTACAAGCAAAACTCAGTTGCCAAAACTCCTATCTCCTATCACAGTGTTACACATGGTCACAGGTTTTCCTGTTTTGCCTATTAGTTATTCCTTCCCTCTGTGTTTAGGGATCACAGCACTCTCACAACCATACAGCACTAAGAATCACATGCAATTAACCATGCCAACACTAATTCTGTCAAATCACCCCTTCAGATGCTGAAGGATTAAACACAAAGCAGGCACTCCTGATTCCCTGGCATACTACTTCCTTTTTGGCAATATAGTTCTTGTTTCTTTTTTGACTTCATATTATCAACAGCTTGAGAATAATATTTTAGGTTTAGTGCTGGAGGGCTAAAGCTTGATCTAAGCTCTACCACTTGGAAGTTTTAGTCCTTGATGACTCGAATTCATGTCTCATTAATGTCATTTTTTATGTATTAGTGTTACCAGTATAAGGACTGAATCAGAAGTCGTCTTCTTTGGTTTAAGAATTCTATCAGTATATCTAGTAAAAAAAAGGATGTCATATGTATGGGAAGAAAAAAAAATAACATCTACATTTAAATGTTGGGAACTCCAACATTATAGTGACAGTATTCCCAAACGAATAACATTTTATGTTGTAGCAAAGATACTGGTAAATGAGATCATCTTTTTTTAAAAGCTATCACTGTCCCCAAAGTCTCCAGTTTTCTCCTGTGTTTAAGATATTAATGAACTAAGCAAGTAATTTTATGGATTGAAGGCTTCACTGGGATTTGGACAGAGAATAGATTATCAGTCAGAGAAGACAGATGTTACAGGGAGAAATCCAATAGCCATAATTAAGACAGGATGATAACCTGGAAATAAAATTCACAGCTAACATTGGAAAAGAATAGACAAAAATCTGAAGCCCATTTTTTCTTGATAGGAGATTGTGAAGTGTTAACTAACAAAAAAGCACAACACCTAAATTGTTTGATTCTACCAATCTGCACAGAACTCCACTGAAGTAAATGGAAATTGATCCCAAAGAACTCAGTCCTGCAATACTAGAATTAGTTGAGGTTATTATGTTTTCAAGCAGGTACAAGATTAGTCTACAGGAGATCACAGGATGCGTAAGATAGAAGTCGTTGCCGAAGACAGTCTGGTCCCATAGCACTGGAAATCAGAAACCAAATGCCTGAACTTTCTAAATAAAGTGCAAGGAACTTCTAAAAACTTATACCAAGTATTTGTTCTTTGCTAAAACCTGCAATGAAGTAGCATCCACAAACATTCTCAGAAAATTCCAGATAAACATGCACCAGCAGCATTGTTTCTGACGAGTCAACATGCTCAAACTGTATTGAACCAGACGGGTGTGCAAACTCCAGAATTAGAAACCTGACAGTGGTATTCTCAATTTAGGAGTGTAACCTAAATCATAGCCAGAGGAAAACTCAGTTTATCTGGAGAAGTTCTTCAGTCCTCCCAGGCCTGAAGTCTCACAAATAATCAAATAATCTATTTTTTCAAGACTCCAGATTTTATGCAATATCTTTTTATTATTATGGATACAAAGCCAGACATAACAGGCAGATGAGGAAGTAAAAAACCCTTTTGTCTTTTTCAGTTGTCGCTCGCCCTTCAGCCACAAGATAGCAGTCTTTTCCAATTCTTGCTCTTTGGAAACGCTCTCCAGCAAAGCCAAAGCAATCCCCATTTGAGAACTGCTGTATTCCTCAAAGGGAATGGATATAGAAAGCAATGCTAATCATACAACCCCTGCCTTCTTGTACTCCTCCAAATATGTTTTGTATCTATGCTAGCAGGAGTTTATCATATTTCACTGTAGCAGAGAAGAAGTTAAAAAGGAAAGCATTTCAGTAAATACTACAAAAGTAACTTCAGAGAAACGTGTTCACTGTTCTCTTTCTGTTTCTTCTGGACTTTTCTTCAGCCTTATATTCATGATTTCTCTGACAGGTCCAGTCACAAAAGCTGGTTCAACAAAAACTATTGAAATAAAAGCATCAGAAAGGTTTTACTGTAACTGGGAAGTCAAATCTACCAGTAGATAGCCCATGTGCGTTTCTAGTACAGGCACTGACTCAGGAATGTAGGAAGGTTACCTCACTCCCTCTTTCCCAAAAATTCTTCTCTTTTTTTTCCCTTTTCTTTTTTTTTTTAATAAGTATTTATGCTCATGCACAAAGATGCTAAAGATTTCTTTAGGGCTAGAAAAAAACCTCTGAAACGGGCAGACCTTTCAAATGCGTAGAAGCATCATACAAAACTACTCTATGTGCCCACTGGCCATTTACTCTGCTCCCTTCTTAGGGACCCAGATACGCAACTCCTTCCCACATTAGGACTCTGTTTTGGAGAAGCTAATTACTACAACAGCAGGAGTAGTCATACTGTCTAACTTGAGGCACAGACTCTCAAGAACCGGTCTGATATTTAATAAAGACAGACAGTTCCAAAGGCAAAGATCAGAGCATCTGCTTTAGATTCACATTCACATCACCCTGCAGAGAAGTATCTCTTACTCTTCTTCTATTCACTATAAAAAATCCAAGAGAGAGGACATTTATCTGACTGAGACTAAGTGCATAAGCAGCACAACCTCTTTCCTCCTCTTAGATCAGCTCTGAAGACCTTCAGTAACCATATATGAATTTCTGGAAAGCTACAGCTCCAGCGACCTGAATTTCAGGAGCAAGAAGTGCTTACAGATGACATACAAAATGTCCATAAAAAGATACCTGTTAACTCTGGAACCAGAAGCTGCAAAGGCCCTTCACTACTCTTCCTCACTATTTCCTTTTGAGGCTCTTCCCTCTGCATAAATTATTAAACATTTTCCAGACCACGGACTGGAACCCAGGTGTCTTAACCCACAGGCTAAAGTGTTATTCACATCTCACACTGTCTGCTTTAATGAACGTTAACATATTGTGTGCAAAATGAAAATGTACCACACGGGAGAGACTTGACAAGATACACTGTCGATACCCTGTAGCCCAGTGACTTACATGAGAAAGTGCGTTTAAATTCATTTTCAGTTTATGCCTACTTTCTCAGACTCATGGAGATGTTAAATGTAAGCAAGAAATACAACCTGTGTTAACTGGCCTCTAATTTTCTTTGTTTTTCTTACAAGATTCTCTAACAAAATATTACATTTTGTCAAATACAACATTTGACATTAAAGGAGATTCCAGCCTGTTTATTTAAATGTGAAGAAGCATGCGCCAGAGAGCATTAGTGTGCTTTTGTTACTCATGACCACTCAAACAAACTGATATGCTCTGAATTAAATAAAATAATTTCTGGAGATAAATCAAATAATAAATAATAATAAAATACAAATGAAGATAAAATCTTCACCCTATATTTAATGATCTGTGCAGAATAATTACCATTTATGTTCCTTATATATATTACTACAAGATACAAAAAAAATAAGACATAGAGAAGCAAATATATCTTAGAACTGCATATTCAATAAAACCTTAATAAATACGGGAAAAAAAAAAACCCAAACAACCCACACAGTGAACGGACAATTTCTACTTATTCCAAAACTGAAGTCAGGCTGAAAGAAGAAAGGAGAGCTCTGATTTTTATTCGTAATGTTTACAAATTGCTAAGGAAACCATATACAACAATCTCAAACTAAAATATTTCCAAGATGAAGTTTATGATTATACAAATATACATAAATATTTTTATATTTAAAAGCATTATGAAATACTATTTTTTCGTGTTTACACCAATCTAATCCAGCGGCTAGTTTCAGTTTACAACAAAGAAATCCATTCATTGTGTAACCGCAATAAAAAAAGTACCACTCACAGGCCTTTTCTTTCACATTTCTGGTTTAAGAGTCTTTTATTGCATATCTGAAGACTTAAAATGTTAATTGACCCTATTCTGTATTAGGAGAGGAAAAAGGCAGCACAGGGAGAGTTAATCCTTTTTCCATCTGAGACACAAGTGACTGCATAATTAGTTACACCCATGCTTTCACTTGTGCATGTGATTGGAAACAACTGGCTCTTCCATTTCACCAATGAAAGGCTTCCACATTAATTTATAATGCAAACAAGCATGTGTGAGAGTGAGTGTGTGTGTGAGAGCATGATCATTTATTTCTCCATGCTAGATTTGTTACACATACAGTCATTAATATGTTTTTGCTATTTGTTCTCCTTTATTTTAATGGGTATTCTTTACATTAACATATATTTTAGGACTTGATTAATTTTACATGGCAGTTAACAATTTTTGAGTTTAGATTAACAAAAAGGGGGAAAAAAATTGCCATTCAGAAACCTACTTAGGCTGTCATTTTTTGCCAAAGATTTTCTGCTGTGATTTCAAGCAGTTCCTAACAGCAAGCTAAAGACAGAACCAAGTGTAAGCTGACTACTGTAAACATTAGTTTAATAATATTTTTAAGATACAATTTCTTAAATTAGCAGCACAATGACTTTTAAGCAGTTGCTGTTGTGAAACAGTTTCTTTGGAACATGTGCAAAATGCTGTACCTGGGAAAGTCACAAGCACAAAAGCAGCAAGAGAGTCCAGGGAAGAAACAAACAATAAATGTTCCTTAGGCTCCTGCCATACAATAGTTCTTCATTGTTTATAGTTGTTTATATTGTATAAATGTCAGCTTTTTGGGAACGACTGCAACTACGACAGCAGAGCTAGATCTGTCATGGAGTACTATTAGCCATTCTTAATAAACAACAACTGCTAAGCAAACTAAGCATGAACTCCCTTTCCACAGTTATATCAATCAAACTGACAGCAGATAGGTACAAGAAATTCTGCCTCTCTGTCTGCAGGGCAAGAGA
>NW_009910475.1:84789-100083 GCF_000696875.1 Nestor notabilis
CAAGTATTCCCTTACCTGATTTTTATCAGTGGCTACACAATATTTAAAAGTATTCTTTGTTCCTCAAAAGTCACAAATTGTTACTGATGCATGTAACACTTTCTCTGACTCTGGTAACAATGCTTTACAGGGAAACATGATACTATATATTTTTAATTACTGCCAGGCCACTTTTGCTTTTCTTTGCTTCTTCAAGGCCAACTGCAGAGTATGCATGAACTTGTTTTCTTCTACTGGTCCATTTTGTTTCTAATCCATTTAGTGTATTTCCATAAAACACTTGAAATCACATTCACTTTTTCTCTTCTACTTTTTTGTATCAGAAAGTTGTAAGTGATAAGTTATCATTACCTGATTATCTGCTCTGGGTTCAGATATTAACCAGTTTGTCCTAAAACAATTTACTTTTTCTTCTGGCATTTTATGTTCTGCATTTTCTTTCACAACGGGGCTTGCCTCCATTAAAATGCAGAAACCTTTCTCCTTTCCATTTCACCTTGGTACAATCCTATCAATGGGTGTTAAGACATTACAATCCTAACCATCTAACTCTCCCACCTTCTAGAGATTTGAGGCTCTACACTAAAGGTTACAGTTTCACCCTTGGGCATGGTCAGACTGAAGCAGTAATTCTACAATGGAGAAGCTGTGGCTGCATTTTGAGCTTAAGGAGTTCCCACCACAGCACATCTGTGTTGTGCCAATACAGCTGTTTGTAGAGCTGCTCTCCAAGTCAAAAAATTGGATTAATCCATGCACATAGACTTTAAAGCACAGTGTGGAGCACACCTGTCCCAAATTTGGACTGAAGTTTAGAGTGTCTGAACTCCATGTTTAGAAATACACCCATATATCACCTTCTCTGAGGAATACCTCTTAAGACAAATTAGACTTATTCATGTCCTTATTGAGCCAATACATATTCAAAATAATTCCACTGGGAAAGGGCTAAACTTGCAAACTTTCACAAGTGCTTAATTTATTACTGTGAGCAGTCCCACTGGAATCAATGGGAGTATTCATAGTAAAGTTAAATGCATGCAGAATGTGCTTTACTCCGGAAAAATGACATTCCAAAGCAGTTTTCAACCATTTTGCTTAATTCATGTTTAATCAGAGTGCTGTGGTTAAACTGTTTCTGTGATTCTTCTAATAACTGCATGCATGGACAAGACCTCGATTTTGTAACTTTTGATGTGTAACACGCTGCTGCCGCACAATGGGGAAGCTTTCTGCAGGCATGTGGTCCAGCTGCTCAAAACACTTCTCCTGGACTAGTTGTGGTGTTCTGCTGCATTCCATTACATAATGCTGGCTCAGCCCAGCTCATTTCTGTCAATATCAAAAGCCAAAATCGATCCAGACAAATCGTATGCATCTGAGGAGGCAAATCACTGCACCTCGTGGAAGCCTCTTCCTAGAAGAAAAAACTGTGATTCCCAACCAAAACTGTAGTAGTTAATACCACTAAAAATATTCCTTCCTTCTTCTTTTTAAGAAAAAATTGCAGAGAAAAAATAATGGCCTTTCAAATATGTTTATTTATTCAAGAAATATTTTAGAACTCCCTCCATTTTCAACAAATGCAGAACTATTTTTGCCAGCCTGAGTTTATTGACAGTTTAGGACTCATCCCAATAGCACTGTGAGTCACAAATCATTTTCCTGTTTGTCCTTCAAAAAGTATGCTTTCAGGAAGCTTTCTTTCAAGTCCAGTGACAGAAGTAAAAAACGGTCTAGTGGCAATTTCATTCCATTTTTAAGAGAAAAATGCTGTAGGAACTTGGGGGTTGTCTGCAGGATGTGGCATGCCAAGATCAGCCAGCGCAGAGCTTGCTCCTGCCCCAATCTGAGGAGGCCCCAGGAAAATGCTTTGCCAGCGGCAGGACCTGCACTGTCAGGACTGCCTGCACAGGGCTGCTCCTGCACAGGTGTGAGGAGCACCTTGGAGAAGTGACTGGTCAGACTGTGTACATATTAATCTGCAGATCCATAATTCAGCTGTAAATCAAACGCCACAGGGAGGCGTTGTGGTGCTGAGAGAAGAATGTCTTCTACCACAGAAAGAAGGTTCAGAGGAAATCGTAGATTTCAGTGGTCTGCTTCTTCCTGCGAGGTAGCTTAGCCATGTTCTATGGGTTTAATTAAAGTGCCTCAGCAGCAGCAGCATCTCCGGTAGAAGGCAGATGGTTACTTTGCACATGGATGGTTACTGAGGCTGAAGTCCTACACTGGAAGCCTAAAGCCTCAGGAACATTGTCTCTGCTCACGCACACATACCAAGAAAAAGATAGTGTCCAGAGATTTGCGGTAGTAGTGTTCCCCCAATAACCACTTTGCAAGAAAAAAGAAATTACTTTAATTCTTTGCATATCTTTTCAAATAATTGTCTTCATTGGACTGCATCTTGTAATCTTAAAAAGGACAAAATATCCCTTATTTGGTCCTTATAGAGCTTTTGTCCTCTTCTGCTGCTCACCACTTATATCTTCCTGTTATTCCAATGATATTAAAGTGGTGAAGTTATATTTAATGTGCAGTAATAAAAATCATTTTTATCTTTCTCCTCTGTATTAAAGTTTAAAAAATAATCAAATAACAGTTCTCAGGTTTTGTTGTTTTATATTTCTTTTGCTATTTATACTGGAAAAGGACAAAATACAAAAAACTGGATAAAAATACTCAAGGTAACAAAAATCTCTGCTTCATTAATATTCTGAATTTCTCTTTCCACAGCTGCAACCAGAATTTTTAATCCCAGAGAGCTATTTCAGTACAAAGTGCAGTAATTAGCTCATAAATGATCAGAAACAGATCTGTGCCCGGTGTTTCAGCCTTTAAAAGAGTGGGGAAGAAGTGAGGGTTTTAAATACCATTTTTGCAAGCCTGCTGAGGAAAGATTTTTTGCTTGTTTTTAAGGGCAAATTTCCCTTACTGTGTGGTTTGTCTGTTTATGTTATTTTTAAAAGTTCAGGGGAATGGTAATGTGTGAGATAATCCTTACCAGGAAAGCAGCTCCACTAAAATGTATATTTACATTAGGTCTGTTTACTATCTTTTACTCCCCTTGAATTGAAACCAGACCCTCAACCCAGCTCCACTATAATTCGAATTAAAAACAATTTTAAATAACCTTTCCATTTATTGAAGAATACTTCAAATGAGACACACAAAGAAAGTATGTTAAAAGCAAAATAAAGCTGTGGCACTGAGCAAACAACTAGAAATTCGAGAATTAGATTAATCTGAAAAATTCATTTCACCTCCCTTTTGAATAGGCATCCAGATAGATTTTTAATTACTTGATCACATATGATTCCCCCCTAGTCCAACACCCTCCTCAGCGCACCATGCTGTGGGGACCAGGAGAGTGCATCCCTGTGTCTCTTTTCCCTAAACCGTTCCAGTCTCTGGTCCCACCCTGGCAGCTAATTGATTCTCTTGCTTGCTCTCATTACAGACTCTCCCTCCATCCTCACTAAGCTTTCTCCCATCAGCTCTTTTGTCTCAAATAGATCAAAATCAAGCAGCTACTCTGAACTGCTTGACAGCAGAATGAGACAGAAAGCTCCTAATTCTAACGTCTGCCCCAACTGACCATGCAGGATAACAGCTTGATCCAGGTTTGCAGTTTGACCAGATCTGGCACAGATCTATTTTTCCTGTTAATATTTCACTTCCTTTGAGATCTGTTCATTTCAGTTTGTTACACAAGAAACCGAGTTAAAATGCAGGAGTTGGAAATATTATAGGAAGGTGTAAGTGCATAAACTTGTGCACAATTGATATTCTAGTTCCTTCCAGCATGAATTAAAGGTATTTTTATCTTCAAACTCCAAAGGAAAAACAGGAAAAACAATTCCTATAATTTAAGCAGCCATGCAGAGTATTTAGATTTTTTCCACACCTCCAGTCTGACTTTGATGTGTAAGATCAGAGAATTCCAGTTGTTCCTACATTCATTTCAGCAGCAACACTTTGGGCACTGAAATATTTTGAGAATTATTTTTCCTGGGACTGTTTAGCAAACCGTTGCTCATGTGCTTTGTAAGTGCTTCTCAGTTAAATAAATTACCAAAAAAAAAAGCCAACACAGGAATGGAAAACTAAACTAAGTAAAATGTTCCCAAAAGAACCACGCATAATGTAAAATATTAAATAAACATAGCATTAGAAATTTAGTTACTGAAGCATGTTTTGGCTCTTACTGATCTGTGTTTTCCTTTCATGTCGTTTAGAAACACTGGAACAGTTTGAATCACTTTGTTTTCAAGGTCAAGCTCAGATAAAGCGTGAACCCTCCCTAAGAGCATGTTGTAATGTTCTTAGTTGTTTCACAAAGCTATCAGCTTCTGAGTTTACTTCTTCAGTTTGTACATTGCCACGTGGTCCTATTTCTTTGAGATGACATTACAACTATTTGTGTCTGCAAAATCACAGATTTCTCATAAAATCTGTTGATATTTACCTGCTAAATGGCATTTCTGAGTATTCAGCCTGTTTAGTAGAAATTATTTTAAAGATGTATAGAGTCAAATAAAGCACTTTCTGCCTACTCCTACTGTTTATTAGAAAGTACTTCACAACTGGCCATACAGCATGACTGATTGATAGGAAAATTTTAAAAGCTGTATGATGCACCAACAAAGCAAGGTAGAGAAGAAAGAGGATATTCCTTTATTCTTCCACAATATTCATACTGTGGTTTCACCACAATATTCATAGCAACCACATCATGCAGAAGACGTTATGCATTGAGCTGTCCTATTACTTACTAGTTCAAATTAGGTATTTTGATGGTTAAACCTGCACAGTAAATAGAGCTAGTGCTGCTTCATAAGGACTTCCAGTGGGAAGTGATCAGAAGTTGTGCTAAATCTCACTATCCTCAGAGTTACCACAGGAAGAAATAGAATAATGCCAGGAAGAACACCAAGAAATTCTTATCAATTACCTTCCACCTTTATGGATAGTATTTTATAGATATGGTGTTCTATGTACTCTCATAAAGGTACAGAAATTCAAATTAAAGATCTCTGGCTCAGAAAGATTATCAATTAATGAGATAATTCATCAATTTCCTTTCCCAAGAGAAAAACAACCAATATATCAACATATTTCCATCTATCCCTCTTCTAAAAATCTGTTCTGGTCATGTAATCCTCAAAACATCATCTGAAATGTCATGGTAGAAAGGCTCAAACCAGAAGGCATATGTGTAGATGTGAAACAGTGCATTGGTTGAAATTTCTGTTCCAAGATAATAAATACTAAACTGCATTACTTAAGTATTTCCATTTTTTCATCCTAACTGTTCCTGAATGCCCAGTCTTTCTATCACTTCAAAATTTAGACTTGTAGCATACATTATCCTTTTAGTTATAATCAGGCGGTTTAAAATTAACTAAGCTGAGAGTATAAAATCATGATTAGAGTTTCAATTAAAGCTCAAAGGCTTTAGCTCTACTGGCCTGCATGCATCTCTGCAGCCATTTAACAAGACTGGGGGGAAAAAAGACAAAATTCAACAGGAGATGCTTGTAGCTGAAGACTCTAGGATGAAGACTTCACTCACCTGAGTAATATTTCCATAGCTATTTTTTCAGAGCAACTGATAGATGCAAACCAGTCTATCGCCTCTTATTCAGACGAAAATTTCACAGTTACTGAAGACTGGCCTGTTTGTCTAGTCTTTGTTTTAGCATTTAAATGTGTGTAGAAAACTGATTCTCCCCTACTCCAGGAACCAAGAACCTAGTCCTGTATCTGCTGTGGTATGATATACTTGCTGTATCTCAGCAAACAGTAACTGTGTTATTATTATTTTTAAGGTTAAATATATTCAAGTTGTATTTTATAAAGTGCTGAGAACCTGTAAAGTCTCTTCAATACAGAGATGCATCATCATTCCAGTGATGCGCAAGCCCCAAGGAACTGAAGCATTTGCGTGCATAGTTTTCAGTCCATCCACAGTCCCACTGAAGTCCGAAGAAAAAAACTTCTGAAGCCAAAAGTATTATCGAGGCTGGTAAAATGAAGCCTGTCAAAGTCAGGCACCCTGAGGAAACAGGTCCTGGAGCAAGGCACAGCCGTTCATCCCCATTCCCATTCATCAAACTGCTTTCATTTCACGCAGTGTGGATGAAATGGTGTCTAGTGCTCCGACTGACAAAGAGATCTCATGTCCTACCTCAGTCTTCCTAGTTTAGTGCATAAACCTCAGCACATATGTGTAATCTGCAGTGATTCTCAGCCTTAGTATAGAAACAGAGAGAACAAAAACACCCTGGCCACAAATAACGCTACAAGAAAAAATGAAAAGGCAATTATCTTATGCCAAGGATGAATTAGACTGTTAACTTGCTCTCCTGCGTTAAGCGTGGAAAACTATTACCAGTTTTGACTTTTCCCATCTGTTCTACTCCAAGCTTGCCGAAAGGCTGATATTCTGACAGCAATCTGAAACACAGTTTTGCCAACTGTTTCTTTTTCAAAGTCCATGTTCCATATGTTCTTATTATGCTTCTTTTTATTGCCTTGAAATTACACAACTAAGAAGGAAAAAAGATCACTGCTTCATACAATTATATTAAATATACAAAAAAAAAGTTTGTGGAAAAGATAGATCATCAGAATATAATTCTCTCTTCTCCCATGAGTTACATCCTTGTCTTGTCATAGTGTATAATCCTGTTGTTCATAATTATTGTCTGTTAAACTCCACATACAGTTTGTTTGATATATATCACATACAGTCTCTAAAAAAATTAATGATTTAGAACAAGGTACGCAGTAAAGTAAGAACACAGGTGTGGTTTATCCCCTCTCTTTCAAACAAGGGTTTTACATATGTATTGGCTCTCAGAAGCTAAGAAGAAATAGATCTATTTACACAAGGAAGGATTTCCACCAGCATTCATAAATATTACCATCTACCAAGAGTTTAAAAAGCAAAAATCTTGTATTTTAACCTCATGGTAACCTCTCAAGCCTGTGCAATAGAAAGCACAATCATAAAATCTATGCAGCCCTGGAATTATTAATGTTGACACATAATACTGATTTTATATCCACTGAGTTCTCATCAACTCAGGGCAAATCTCTACAGTTATCACTTACAGCAGTATAAACCAGAAGTAACTGAATAAACCAATAGAGGAAACCACTGGAGTTCAATATCCATTTACAACAGTCTGACTGACATGAGGCCCAGAAGAAGACAGCAATCAAAAATCAAACCACTGGAAGAGGGTTTTGACGTGACAAAATACTGATGATAGCAGGTACAAGCTTAGTCTTATCAATAAATGAAACACTTCAAGTGGTATGTTTTATTTGCTCACCTGACCGGACAACAAACAGACAAAGCTTCGCAAGACACAACTTCTTTAAGTCTGAAATGGAAGCATCAGCCTTCAAAGCTGAGAAGCACAGAACTATGTTGGTGGGCAGGGACTCTGAAGATTATCTAGTACATCCTGCTCCAAGCAGAACTATAGCCAGCACTTGGTCAGATAGGCTAAGGCTTGGTCTAGCCAGACACCAAATACTTCCAGGGATGGAGATTCCATACCTTATCTGGTAAACTTGTTCAGAACAGCATCTCCCTGCTAGTGAAAATGTTTTTCATAATGTATGAGATACAGATGTGGCCATTGCCCTTGCTACATAATCTGTCCTACCAAGAAGAACCTGACACCATCATCTTCATATCTACCCTTCAAATAGTTGTAAGCAGATGTTAGATTGGCCCTTATTCTCCTTTACACCAGACTGGCAAACCCAGATCTTTCAGTTTCTCTTTGGAGATGTTTTCCAGGCACCAGAGCATCTTGGTATGATCTCTTTATGTATGTTTTGAATGTCAGGGACCCAAATGGGATGAATTTTTTCTGAGTGGCCTTGACAATGACAAGAGAATTATGTCTTTGCCCTGCAGGTGCTTGGGATACAATTCCAATAGCTGCATGATTTTTCCAGGGGATGAGATATCTAGGGTCTCACAACTGCTCTAACGTAACAGTCACCTTACCTATTAGCTTATTGTCCCATGCCAGCCAATAATCCTATCACTTCTCTCCTTGAAGATGTTATTCTCTGCTTCAAAGGTGCCAACCCATTCACCCTTTATCTCAGATTGTCTAATTATTTAATGAAATTATGTTAAACTGAAAGCAATTACTCTCCAACTATATTCAGCTTGAAAAATTTTGCTTCAGTTTTAGATTTTGAAGAAAGATTTACATGAATTGAAAAAAACGCTTTTCAGCTGTACCAAGTGGGTCTAATAGATACATGTCTGTTCTACAGAATTAATCTCATTTATCCATTTTTGTTATCACAGGTATAACAACAATAATACTATGGATAAATACCCTGAAGCACTAATTCACAGTTTGAAACTAGCAGAATCGGTTTCCAGATTGTTAACTATTCTTTAGGTTGCTGGTTATAAACACACAGTCAAAATCTGTCGTTATAATTATGATATCAGTAATATTTTATTTATTTGTAAAAAAATGTAATTTGTAATAAAATAGCATTTGTAGTTGCAAGCCTTACAATCTTCTTTTATATAAGCAACTGAAAGCTTTCAATAGAACTACCTTGTGTTTATCTCCATTCCAAGCTTACTGCACTCCATTAAACCACTCCAGCTGATTTCTGAGGCTTTGGTGCAAGTCAGGAATCATCAAAATGACCACCCTCAAAATGGGTTTCGAAGTTTGCTTAAGCTGCTCTGAACCTCTTTCCCCATCCTGCCTCCCTGCCCTGCCAGATCAAGAAACTAATACAACTTACCACAAAGGAAAAGGGAAAAAGGAGGCATGTCCACATTCCTTTTAGGAGCAATACAGTCTTGGAAGTCATCTCTGACACTTATGCTTCTCAAGCCATCCTTGAAAATATTCTGATAACAGTAAGCTTGAAATTGATGTCACCAGTAACTCTGCTTTTGTTAATGGAAATCTCCACAGTTGAAAATAGCTTTCCTGAAGGGAAAGAAATAAGCAATGCCAATAGCCTTCATTTGTACTGTACATTTTCTTCATTCTGTTGTATTTAGAATGACTGAGTGACTATTTTCTCATTTCCATTTACCCAGTTCTGACATGTATTTACCCAGTTCTGACATTACCTCAATTGCACACAAAACTCAAAAATGGTAGACAGAGGAAATCAGAGGCTCAGGAAACAAGGGCTCCAAGATATGACATGCACACATACATATAATCTGGACTGTAGATGAGCTGAAGGGCAGCATTTTGTTCTGAAGCCAGATAATCCATTTCTTTTATGACTGGCTATAATGCTGATTATGATCTGATTAACAGCCAATTTCATGATGAGCACATTATTCAAATTTACAGTCATTTGTTTGTAATGTGGGCTATCAGAAAGCTTTGCTCTTAATTACACTGATGTTTTAATTGTATAGTTTTACAATGCTGATTGGAATTGTCAGTTTGTGAATATGATTATTGCATATTAAAGCTAAGTATGTAGTAATGTTCTTCTAGTATGATATGAACTAGTTGTGTTCTCCCTCTTGATTCTACTGTATTTAATTACTGTTAATATATTCTTTATTAGAAGCAGATGGGCTGTTGAATAGAAGCATTCTTGTACTGTGTCCCTGCACCTATCATTGCAGTCCAGAATATGGCAATGAGTTAGGATTGCATTGTTCAGGTTCTGTGTGTAGTTACTGTTCTAAATCCAACACAGTGTAGTTGGCTGCAGTGGGGGTAGTCTGGATTTGCAGGAATGTTCTAAGAGCTGAGCAGCAAACAAGCAATTATCTTACTGATGTGCCTGTTGGTATATGTTCAGCAGACTAAATGTTAAACAGTAACTAGAGTTAAGACCCTCCACTCCAATCTAACCTTCCAATATCAGTATTTGTCTGGAACAGGTTTTATCTGACCTTACTTTCAAAGAGTTTATTTAATCCGGGCATTTAAGTTCACTGCCTTCTTATCTGCATTATGCTGAAATCAAAGAGTGTTCAGATAGCTACTATGACAATTAGGTGACAGTGCTGATACCAACCACTACAGAAACTTGCCAGCACTATCCATTGCCAGCACTACAGGGCAGGCTCCACTTTCCTTTCATAAAAGTTTGGTACATAAGGAAGCCAAGCTAACTCCTGAAGTGTAGTTAATCTGTTAACAAGTCTCAGTGAGATGTTTCCCTTAAAAAGGAAAGATTAGCCATCGTGACTAACTGAAGTCTATGTGGACTGAGGGCTGGTTTTCTCCATCTCATATTTGTATCTGAGATACTTTAACATCACCATGTGACTCCTGTTCTCGTGAAACCAACAAAAGTGGTCTCTGAGATGCCACAAGGAACCTGCCCACCAGAGTGCTGTCAAATCATCCCTACTTGACATCCTGGTCCAAGGCTCAGTGTACAAAGGATATGACATAATAAACTTAATAATTAAAATATCAGGTAAATCTTGTTAGTAAGAGAGAATAGTTTCCAGCTAATCTTCTTCCAAAGACCTTTACTAGGGAAAGTCATGGAGAAAACATTGGTAACACATACTGGTTTCTTGTCAGCTATGGCTGTATGGGGTGCTTCCTTCTCCGAAAGCAGTGTTTTTCTCTGGGAGCAGTCTTTACCAGCTTTCATCAGCCCCAGATGGCAGGTATCCACGTCCCTATGCTAGCACAAATATTTCAGCAGAACGTAATCTTTCCCAAACAAACACATTAAGTTGCTTTTTATAAATAACCCATCAGCTTAGTGTGTGCTTATACTGTTGGATGTAGAAAGCCATAGGCGAGCCCTACCCACACTCAAAACTTGCCTGATGCAAGCCACCCTGTGTCCAGAAGCCATTTAGCTACATTAATGCAGGACTACGCCTGAGCTAATAAGACCTGCTGAGAGTCCCAGTATTAATAAAATTAAGTTTTCACAGCAGCTTATTTTTCTTTTAGTCCAAAATATTAGATCACACAGGCTGACAATTTCATTATTTACCTCAGAAACCAAGTAGAGTTTAATATGGGTAGAGAGAGTTTGTCACAAACAGAAGCTTAAATAGCCAATATAAATCTTCTCCAAAGTAGTAATAATGGATTTAGCAGCTATGTGGTAAACAGAGAATTAAGGATTTCATTCCACTAGTCTTTTATTTGTCTTTAAGCTGACATACAACATAATTCTGCTGTTCACAGTAACAAACCTTAATTGAGACTTCTTCTCAGTATTTTATTCCAAAGAATTAATGTTTGCATTTAATATCATACTGTCATTATCTTGTTTCCTCCACAGTGAGAAGAGCTGTCTGCTTTCCGCAGGTGCAGAGGACCAGCTAAATACACAACAATCCCCCCCTCTTATCCTTCCTATCAGCATACACAATGATCACTAGTTATTATGCATAATTACATGGTTGCATGTATTAAATGTTGTTATGTTGCATGACAGCATGTTTTAACAGTTGGGAACCTATATCTCAAAATTCTTACAGGTATTTTAGTCACATTTTGAAAAGCAGCTTCTTTTTCCTGGAATTGAACATGTTTTTAGCACTAGTTAAGTTACCTAATGAACAACATGAAAACATAATTAAATAAGTGCAGAAAAAACATGTTTTTCTCCTTTTTCTTTTTTTTTTTCCTCCTGTGTGTTACCATCTGTTTCGCTGGTAACCTAGAAACTGCATTTATCAGCTGCTAGCTACCTGAAGGCTTGGGAGGAGCCTGGAGGGGAGGAAGGTTAGCACTCACTGTTTGTTTAAACGCAAGATGTTATAGGTGCACAAGAGCTAGTATTGTGAAGTTATACAGCTGTATACAAAAATACAAATTCAAAAGAGTCTAAACAGAATTCTTTTTAATTAAGATTACCAAGTCAATATTGATTTTAAAAGGGACTACTAGTCAGTACAAAACTTGAGATGCAATTTGGTTTCTCCACCTAAATAAAATGGAAGGTTGCTTATTTGCAGCTATTTGATGATACCAGGCAATTCTGAGTTAAGACTACACTTGAAAGGAAACCAAATAGTTGAAAATGTGTAAGCACCTACACAGGACATCCTGAAAACTAAACCTAAGGAAACAGTGAAAGAACTAAGGTGTTCTATCTATTAAATATCCTAGAATTTCAACCAGCACTTACAACCAGTAAATGCAGTTCAAGATACACTCTATGTCCATGTGCTCTGCCTTTTCTCAAATTTTAGTGGCAATGAGGAAGTGTTCTTCCAGCAAAAAAACTGATTCTGGTTCAGTTGAAAGCTTTCCCTTGGTTTAATCACTGCATCCCAGGCCATGTATCTCTGTTGAGGGAGAGAGCAGTAAGACTAATGTCAAACTGCAGTACAGCACAACCTCTACAACCATCTTCTAATCACACTGAGGTTTATAATACTACATAGTATTTGGGGATATTAGGGTAAAACAGCCCAACTAGAACTCCCTGAATGCATTCTCAAAAATCCAGCTTATTACAGTAAGTACTACCAAAAGAATTACAATGAAGTACTACCAAGAGACTTCAGAACAAGATGAGTGAAACTACAGAAAAGGCAACTACTGAAAACATGCACATGATTTCTGTTTAATGTAATGAGATATCTTGACATCCTCTTACACTCTAACATTTCATGTTAAACTAAGTATTTCCAAATACAACAATGTGCGTTTAAAACCAAAAATAATCTCTCTTGAATGCATATATTAGCTATTGATTGAACACACATTTTTCCTTTTCTTTTTTCTGTTCTTAATCTCCTTAGCCTTGGAACAGATTGTACAGAGTTCGGATAAGATTATGTTACAATGCAACTGTAAACTGTCACCTTAAAAAACAGGAGCACTGCCAAATTATTCACAATTAATGCTACCAAGAGTTCACCAAATGTTTTTCTTTAAATTGAGAAAAGTATCAAATTACATGCCAGTTTTATTATCTATAAATATTTATGCAAGATTAACTGTTCAGTTTTACATTTTCGTAAGCAAAAATTGCAAAGGGCCAGCTGCTGAATATGTACAAAGGCGCTCACAATACAGAGCAAAGAGGGTTACAGAAGAGTTTGTAGGCCTTAAAACTGTACTGAGTTCCATGAACAGAGAGGAATCACCTATCTTAAAGTGAATATTAAGGCAAGTTAGAAGTAGAATCAAACCCTGAGAAATGATCCATATTCGATTCCTTAGTATATATTTATCTGTTTGTATAGATACACAGAAGCATGGGAAGAACTCTTGAATCTACATATTTAAGTTATTACAATTATAGTTGGTAGTTGGCATTAGCTATCCATTTAAACTTTACTTAAACTTGGGATAAAGGTGTTAAAATGCCAAATTTCTGCTCCCAAGTATGTTCCTGATTTGCTGCTAAAGGTAAAGAAATCTTCTGGTTGGCACTGTAGAAAATTTATGTCAAATGCATTTTTAATTTCTTCCAGTTTTGCTTTCAATAATTTCCATGAATTCTCAGTATGAATGCTCAAGACAAGTGAATTTTCATTAGATGCATTCAAAAATGTGTGTAAGATAAATGTACTGTTCCTTTCCTAAAAATACGTTCAGCATAAACAGGATTGTAAGATTTACATCTATAACCAGAAATCTAATGAAATGACTTGTGCCTGTCATGGCCAGTGTTGTAACAAAGAAACAGAGCTCAACCTTCAAGCAGTGAGCCAAACTTACTCGAAGTGTGAGAGTCAATTATTCAAAAAATAATAAAAATAGAAAAAGAATGCATTTACTAATACTGACTTCACACATGTTTAAAATGGGAGATCAAAATCCTATCTGCAATTATGTATTTGTTCATCTCAGAAATTTATCTGCAGGAATGTTTTAAAGCTACAAAATTTCTATTCAAGTAAGCTCTTCTAAAGACATCCATAAATAACTAAACAAAAACATGCTGTGGGCTCAATTGTGTCTTCAAATATTTTGCGAATTCCAAAATGTAAGAGTTTGTAATTCATCTGATGTCTTAATTTTTTTAATTCCAAAAATACTTAAACCCATTTCAAGGAGAGCTGTGAAGCATCTTTCATTTGCATTTGAGCCTCCCCTGCCAGCAAAGACAGCACTGTCCAAGAGAAACATATCTCAGTCATTATCAAGAGCTTATGTTACAGCTAACTCATTGGAAAAGCTGGTATATAATACATTTCAGTTTCCTAATCTAATCACTGAAATACTAAAAAGGAACCTTAATTTATACAGAAAACTGCAACAAACCTGGGAAAACTTTCCTAAATATATCGACTCATATCAGCTTAACTTCTTTGAATTCTGAATAATTTTAACTATTTAGACGTCAAATGACAAAATGAACACTCTGCACATAATGTGAAAGAACTGATCGGCTAAGAACTGCAAAATCCATGTGCAACAAGATTTTTGCTAGCTAAAGTAAGTCATTCAATTAGTTTTTCAATTAGTTTTTCAGATAGCAAATCACTCTGAAGCTTCTAATCAAAACTATACATGCCAATATTTATAAGGCTCTAGACAAAAATCTAGACCTTCTGTATTTTCTCTAATTTCTGTGGTTTTCCACTTTATTTTTTCATATGTTTCACTCGTTTTCCTTTCACTGTTAGACTGATCAAATGATTCATTGCAAATAATTGACATGAGCTATTCATACTTTTGCTGCATGCTGGTATCTTACCAGCAGATTGTAATTTATTTGTCATTATAAACTAGCCGTGGTTTTGCAAGGTGCTGGGCTTTTTGTTTGTCAGGTTTTTTTTCTGCACAAGTAGATCATGACAGTGTGAGTACTGGACACTTAACATTTAAAAATCTGAATTGTGTTGCTTAGTTGCTATGCCACAAAAAAGAGAAAAGGGCTGTTGTTTCTATTCTTGGATCTTAAAAGTGTAATCATAGAGTGGCTTGAGGAAGCCAAACTTTCTGGAAAAGGAAGCGTTTAGAGAGAGATTGCAAAAATTAGGATATAGGGAACATTACAAAAAAATTTAACCATTATCTTTCAATCTACATTGACATATCCCAGTTAGCTCTAATAATCGCACTAAATATGAGTGGAACAGATTGCAGAATGTCATCTATCTACTTCAGGCTTTTTAGTCTTTAGGTCGAAATTGTTTGATGATCTATGGATTACTTTTAAAATGGATTGTGAAAAGCAAAATAGCAAAAGCAATCAGCTGTTACTATGCTTAGAATTGCTATGCAAGGATGTGAAGAAGTCAAAAGCACATACAAACCCTCTACAAACAATTCCACAGTTCCTTCTAGACGAACTTCTCCAGAAAAATAAATATATAAA
>NW_009910476.1:0-2906 GCF_000696875.1 Nestor notabilis
ACCGAGGGGCGGGGTGGGCTGGGGGGACCCTCCTCTTCCTCCTCCCCTCAGCGGGGAGCGGGCCCGGGCCATCACCTCCTGAGGAGCGGGGCGCTGAGCCCGATCTCGTGTGGGTTTCTCTCCCGCGGGTGCTTCCTCCCTCCTTCCTTTCGGTGCCCGGGCTGAAACGGCAATGAGCGGTCGGAAGGGTCTTACACGATGTGGAAGTGTTGACTCGACATGCAGGCGAGGGGAGTCAAGCACTACTTGTTACGGTTAAGTGAGTTCAGGTGGAAAGTTGCAGTGCGTGTCCTCCGGGAGAAGCTGCGCGTTAGTTGGAGACTGTGTTCTTTTGAGGGTCAAGTTTAGCATTTCGGTCCTGCTCTCTGAGGTGTGGAAGCATCAAAAAGAGCTCATCAAGAGGGAGTGGGTTAGGGCAAATCGATCAATGGGTACGTTCATAAGTCCCTGTGCTGGCATGGATGTTTAACTACTGTGGTAGAAAAACATCTAAAGGAGTAAGTCAGAGTGCAGGCACTGATGGAGTGTGTCAGTGCTTCACAGGGAAGCATCAAAGTCCAGAGGAGGCCATGAAGATGATCAGAGGGCTGGAGCACCTCTCCTATGGAGGCAGGCTGAGAGAGTTGTTTAGTTTGGAGAAGACTTTACAGAAACCTGAAGGCTGCTGCCTTCCAGTACCTAAAGGGGACCTACAAGAAATTTGGAGAGGACTTTTTACAAGGGCGTGGAGTGATAGGACAAGGGGGAACAGCTTTAAACTGAAAAAGGGGAGATTTAGATATTAGGATGAAGTTCTTTGCTGTGAGGGTGATGAGACACTGGCACAGGGTGTCCAGAGAAGCTGTAGCTGCCTCATCCCCAGCAATGTTCAAGGCCAGGTTGGACGGGGCTTTGAGTAACCTGGTCTAGTGGAAGGTGTCCTCGCTCATGTCAGGGGGCTGGAACTGGATGATCTTTAAGGCTGGTCAAAGATAAGTGAGGAGTAGGAAAGGTATACAGAGCTGGTATTGCTGGTTAGTTGGAGGAGGTGGGAAACAATTGACTAGTATTTGTTTCTCTTCTTTAGAACTTTGCTTGAAATATCTCTGTTTGCTGGAATCAATTTGAGTTTTTCCCCTTTCCGTAACATACAGTTCTGTAGTATTTTGCAGTATAAAAATGCTGTCATACATATTCAAAGTCCATGTGATTCATTTGTCATTCATATGTCAAACATATTCAAAGTCCATGTGACAGGTTGTTGGGGAGTAAGATCACTTGAAAAGTGATAAACTTTCTCACTTGTTTTCTAGCTTTTTCTGTTACAACATCTTGTCTTCAGTATCTGTTCAGACTTTAGAGCTGGACTTGCATCCTCTTACTTTTAGAGCAGAGTCTTGAAAATAAAGAATAGTTTGGACAATTAAAGCAAAATGGGACACAACAACTCTGCTAACTGTGAGGGAACCTTGCACGGCTACCAGGAGTTCCTACTAGTAGACTGACCTGATCGTTTCTGCTGCGTATTTGCAGCGGTACTTTAGTCATCAGTAACATTAAGTCATCGTCAACATTAAGATGGTTTGTCCCACAAGTCAGTGCTGAAGTGTACAACAAACACACAGAACTAAGGGGCAAAATGAGGCAAGAGTGTGGGTCAGCTCTTGAAATGTGAATATTGGGGTACTCAGGCCCTGCTTCTTTTTTCCATGCTTTCTTGGAAAATGTAGAACTTGCATATAGAACACAGAGAGGTATGCTTTGAAGATACACATTTGAGTTTGAACTAATTCTTCATGCTCTGAACTCTGGTGATCAAGACCTGGAATCCCTTTGGCAAATGGGTTGGGAGGCAACAAGAACTAACAGAATTTCAGCAGTGCTCCTCTTTTTGATCCTGTAATAGTAAGCAAGCCAGAGAGATGGTTGCAGCTTAAGTACATTTCAACATTTTTTGCATTGTTCCAGTGATGCAAAATAGTGATTGTAAGCCTGCTGTAGCTGGTGTTCCAGTGATGCTTTCTGATTGTTTTGGTGTCCTAGAAAACAAGCCCTTAAAATTGAAGGTTTGCAGTTGTGGGTTGTTCCTTTTGTTTGTTTAATTCTCATTCGGTATAGTTCTCTTGAGTTTCAATAATTGTTCTATTCATATAAAATCTACAAAAATTCTGAGCTAGAATACTTGAGATTGTCAAGTTTCAGAGTAAATAGAAGAATAAAACCTACTTTGTAACATAAAATTTAACAATGGCTATACCATCTCTGACCATAACAGTAATCAGCATCTAATTTTGCAGTGTCCTGTCCGTGTATGTAGCATTCGAATTGACAGTTTGAAGTAAAGAGCGTGATGTGATAAAATCATGGGTCTTCTGTGCTGCACGAACTCTCTGGGATTTAATGTGCTCACAGTCCTAATAAAGAGTGGTTTGTTTCTGACCAGCTGTTACAGGGACCATCGAGAATGATTATTATGTATTAGGACAGTTTCCCACTGGTGGCTGAGATCAGTGGGCACTGTCACCTCGGTGCTGGAATCCCTGTAGTTTCTGCCCTTGTAGATGTTTATTCATGAATTGAATAACCACCTGTATTATGACCCATTCTAGGTAATGTAATCTCAGTCTTTTCCTCTGTACAGATAGGCTCAGGAAAGTGGTTGGTGGGGGTTGGTTTTTTTGATGTTTTGTTGTTTCTTTGGGGTTTTTTTTGTTTGTTTGTTGTTGGTTTTGGGTTTTTTTTTTTGGTTGCTTGGTTGAGTTTCTCTGTAATTTTGCTATCTGACTTTTACCTGACTTCAGTTTTGCTGTGAGGTTGCAACTTGTCTTCCCTTTGAAAGATTTGGGATTTTTTGGTTTTTTGGTGTTCAGTGGTTCTTTTTTTGTTCTTTTTATTATTATTATTATTATTTATTTTTTAATATATTT
>NW_009910477.1:0-210 GCF_000696875.1 Nestor notabilis
CGGGATTTACTTTTCAAACGAGGAGGGCGAGCTGGGTGAGCAGGAAACCAAGAGCAAGGGGCCAGGGGGTGGGCAGCGTCACCCCACCACCCTCTTCTCGCTCCTCACGCTGCGCAGGGCGCGGTGGGCCGGGGCAGGCGGAGGGGGGGTCTCCAGTACGGACGGTGTTATGGGTGGGGCACAAGGCTGGAGGGGGGGAAAAATGGGGTG
>NW_009910477.1:377-10079 GCF_000696875.1 Nestor notabilis
CGGACGGTGTTATGTGTGGGGCACAAGGCTGGAGGGAGTGAAAAATGGTGTCAAGGGAGCCGAGGTGGTCTCTTGGGGCTTTGGTCACCAGCTCTGACTCCCTCCTGGGGAAACTTACGGTTACTGCTCTTACATTCAGCTGGAGGTGAGGCGTTTGTCACCACCTCACCCTGCATCCATTGGAAGTATTGCTGGGTGAAGCAGGTAGCATATGTGTGGGGCACAAGGCTGGAGGGAGTGAAAAATGGTGTCAAGGGAGCCGAGGTGGTCTCTTGGGGCTTTGGTCACCAGCTCTGACTCCCTCCTGGGGAAACTTACGGTTACTGCTCTTACATTCAGCTGGAGGTGAGGCGTTTGTCACCACCTCACCCTGCATCCATTGGAAGTATTGCTGGGTGAAGCAGGTAGCATCCCGATGACAGCTGCCCTGGTAGTGCCATGGGGCAGCAGTGGGACTAGTGGCGTGCTGGGGAGCGGGAGAGCAACCACAGAGGTATCTTGGGGTGGCCTATGTGTGGTTGTCGTACCCAGTGGGCACAGTATGGTGGTGGGGACGCAGAGCTGATGGCGGTGAGAAGCGTTCAAGCCCAGGCAGTGGGGCATGGCACAGAACAGCTGCAGGAGCGAGTGGGAGCCCGTGTTTGTAGTGGGCTGTGCTGTTTGTCCCCTGCTTGGTGTCAGTCTGCGGACCCATTCTGCTGCACCAGTGAGGTGGCCAAACTGCAGCCAGTGAAAGACTCTCATGTTGTAGGTTAGTACATCCTGGAGTCTTTTGCCTGGAGGAGAGCACACACAGCCTCGGGCTGAGCTCCTGTCTCAGCTCTAGAACCTGCCACTTGGTGCACTTATTTCTGGCGGAAATGTTATAGTCAAAGCCTGGAAGAACATCAAGTGTGAACTCGTTGCCATCCCAGAAATACAGTGTGAAAAACTTTGCACAAATTCAGCTATGGCAGGGTTGGGAATAACACCCAGGTCCTTGATAAGGTAAATTCTAGACTTTCAGTTCATCTCATAGTGTCTCGTAGAGCGTATCAGTTTGTGCTTGAGTCACCCTGTTTACTGGCTCGTGCTTCCTTCTCAAGGCAAAAACCCCATTTTGCCTGTCTGCAGCACTTCTGTCTGGCAAATAGTTTGTAACTCATTGACAAACTCTGAATAAAGTCCTTTCTAGATGCTGGGCCAAAGAGGATAAACATCTCTGGACTGAAAGGATAAGAGCTTTGTAGTGTGGATATAAATACTCTGGATACAAATTCTGCTGGTGATTTGAGCAGACAAGTCTGGACAGACAGATTTGGGGTGGGGGGAGAAAGGACGCTTAGACGTACTGCTTCATTTAGTGTTTTCTGCTGTGTTTCTAAAAATATTCAAAAGACTGAGAAAACAAAAGCTAAACAGGCTCTGTGCTTAAAATTAATGACTCAGTAGCCAGGGAATGGCGTGCAGCAGAAGTGTTGCACGTACGGGTGGTTGGCTGCGTGTTGGGTTTGGTGGTGTAATGAGTGCGCGGCTTGGTCTGAGCGTCAAGTGAGACACGGTGAAGAGGCTGGAACAATGGGAGACAGAAGTGACCGAGTTTGCCGGGGGGATGGCAGGGAGGAGGTGTGAGGAGCAAAAACCAAAAACGGGGTGTGAGTGGTAGCCTCCAGCAGTGGTGGGGCAGGCAGAGCAGGGTAAGGGTCTGCCACCCGAGGAGGAGGGTGCTGGTGTGGAGTCGGATTTAAAGGGAAAGGTGGTTGTTCCTGAGAGAGGTGTGAAGGATGTTGTTTAGGGCAGCACCATGTGGTGTGTGTTTTGCGAGTGTTGCCATGAAGAGATGAGTCTTATGTGCAAAGTTGTGACAAAAGCCTGAAGGTGTGACAGAGCTTTAGCGGAGGAAGCTGGTCACCCATTTGCAAGGAGAAATTAATTCAGGGCAGTATCAGGGAGCAACAGCCTGAAGGGGTGATTAAGCTTCTGGTTTATGTTTAAAGAAGGCAGTAGATGGTCTTCAGTTGCAGAACGTTCACTGTGGAAGACAAGGGTAGGACTGCAGAGAGTAAATGGCATGCGTGGCACAGAGGGTTTTTTTAATGGGGGGTTTGTTGTGGGTCTTAACAGAGATGCAGCAGCTTGGTCAGCCATCCACATGAAGCAAGGATAGAGATACGCATGTTGGATGTGGTGGCAAAGGTGGTGAGGAGAACAAAACCAGAAGGGAGCTCCAGGAGGAAAGAAGAGTTAGGTAACTCTAGGAAAGAGACATTCTGGAGCCTTTCCCTGTAGTCCTTTGGCTCCATTCCAGCTTTTAGTAAGTAAGGTTTGAATACCCTTCTCTATGGGCAAGCAAAAGTAATCAGCTCTGTTTGTAACACATGCCCATATCCTGCCGTGTGTGGTGTTTCAGCAGTGGGGTGAGGGTAACCATGAGAATAGGTACTGATCTCCCTTCCCTGCAGTAGTGTTTTAAAAGTTGAGCTCAGAAGCAGAGGTTGAAGTAGGCTGTGCATATCAGAAGCTTTTCAAGGTGATCTGTTTGTGGACATACAAAATTGTGAAGGAGTGCCACAGGATTTTTGGAGTGCAGCAGTTGTCTTTGTGGTGGCTAGCCAGTGTTCAACTCTTCTTCCCACAATAATCTTCTCATTTCATCACATCTGTGGGCTGCCACTTTGCTTCCCCAGCTTGCGTTCTGTCCAGTATGGCTTATGTCAGGGAGCAGCAAGAGCAGGGCTGCCTCCCCGAGGAAAGACAAGCTAGGAGCCAAAGGTGCTGACAGCCACCAGCAGTGCCCTGACTAACTAGGGTACAGTCCTATCGTATCTGAACAGCACAGACAGAACAAGATGCTGATAGCAGGGGTCCATCAGCAGTCCCAAAGAACATGAGGTGGTGAATCAGGTCCCGGGTTCACTCAGCGAGTGCAGCAGTAGGAGATGGTGTCAGAGACAGGACTGGAGGCGAGCTGCCTGCACTGTAGGTGCAAGATTTGTCCAGGAGATAGGACTGAGGACAAGTCCACCTGCAGTATAGCTCAGAGAAGGCAGTGTGCCTGGACCTGAGCTGAAATGGAGCTCATGGACCATGGGCAGAGGGTATGTGGTGGGGGTTCTAGGGGAGGCTGTTTGTGACATTTCAAGCCTGTTAGTGCACTCAGGGACCAGACAGCTAGAAATTCCTCCTTCCTTCCTCTGCGGTCCCCCATGAGCCTTTGTGAGGTCCACTTGACTCTTTTGCCCTCTCCCCTTCCCAGCCAGTTTATCTTTTCTGATTTCTTATGGTAGCTCTTTTCCCCACCCTTGCCTCTGATAGCCCTCACAGTTCTCCTACAGTGCTCTGGGGTTGCTCTGTCCTTTCTTTGCCTTTCCCTGCTATCTGTGTGGAAATGATTCCTACTGCTCCTCTTCACCTTGTCTGTTTCCTCTTATTTCTTCTGTCTTTGTGGAATTTCATACAAGGAGAAATACCAAATGAATTATGTCTGTCTCTTTTTCTACCCCTCAAGCCTGTCTGCCTGTAGTGTTAGTAATCATATTAACCTCACAGTCTCCTTGCTAAATTTCCTTCTTTCTTCCTGATTGCTCATTATCCAGGCTATTTATAAATCATTCCAGGCCTTCTGCTGGTGTTGCACTGGAGTCTACCTGCTCTTCTCCATTGCTTCTCTTAAAAGCCTTTGTAGAGGTGCTGATCATCACTCACCTTGTTTGTTGGCTTTCTCTTTCTTGCCGCACTTCCCATCCTGTTCCAAATGCAGCTGCTTAAAATGTTCTACCTGCTGCTTGGACCAGATTGCTCTCAAATTTAATGTCTGATGACTTACAAACAGCACAGTGTCACTTTCAAGCGATTGCTTCCTTCTGGTACCACTTCTTTCTGGTCTTTTGCTTGCTTCTGCTTTTCCCTCTTCCCCCAACTCTCCTTCTTGGTAAAGGGCAGGTATCAATTCGTCTACATTTTGCATGTCACAGAGCACAATCAGTAACTTACTGAGTTGTAAGCACAACTCGGTAAGCTGAGTTGTCAGGCTTGATTTTCATGTACTTTAAAGGTCCCTTCACCCTGTTCCAGACTGAATGTGCTGTAGGTACTGTAAGATACCTTAAAATGATAGGGATGGTCTTAATGTAAAAATGAGCCAGGTCAAAGCTGTTGTAGTGTAGAGTTAAAGAGAAATTACTTTTGTTTTTCTCATGATCTCTTCAGAGGTGATCCCAAGCTGGGAAGGCACAGTGTCATTAGGTCCATCTCATGTCAGTGTTTCTGTGCTTGCTACCATTGTCCCCAAGTTACCATCCCTCAGATGCTGAGCATTGTTTGTTATCACAGCTGGTTAATGGCAAGACTGGTAAATTTGCTGTTGCCAGCAACTGTATTTTGCCACAAAGTGCCATCCCGTCTCCCTTCCTTATGCTTTTCTTGAGAGCAGACCTGTGTACCTTGGGGAGAGATCTGGGGAAGCCATTCCAAGATGTTGCTTCCATACTGCAGGGGATGAAGCTCATGTATCTAGTGGTGTAATTCAGACCTATTTTAGTTGAGAAAAGGGATGTTATTCCACAGTGGCTCCATCATTCTACTTATTTGTTTGTGCTTTCAGAGTCCCAGGCTGTATTTGGTCAAATACAGACAAGTTACGGTGCCATTTGTGTCCCTGTCTAAGATCAAGAGCTCTCTCCTGAGCTGTCCTCAGGTGCTATTCACCCCAGTTTAGAACACTGCAGGATGGGGCTCTGTTCCCTTTCCAAAGGAGCATTCCCAAGTCTGTGCTGCTCTTGCCTGCTGATTTTCATCGTGGAATTCCCATTGCATAGATTCATCGCTGCTCTTTTATGTGGCCCATGGCAAGCAATTCCATCTCCTTCCTTCGCATGTCTCTTTGTGATATGCCTCCATATACCATATATAGATGACTTGTTTCATTTGTTCTGCAGTAAACCAGTTTAAGTCTGGCCCAGATAAATAGTGGTCGGAATTCCTTATCATGGGAGGGGCCTAGCACAAATTCCTGAAATGCCTGCCAGTGCAGAGGAAATGCTGATTTTTTTTCTTTGCCTTTTCCTAGAAGGCAGCCATGATAACAGTTGGTTTCCATTGCTTTGTTTACTCACAGCCTAAGCAGAGAGCTCAATCTGAAGTAATTCCTCTTTGCCCGTGTATCTTGGTGGTGGCATGTGAGAAAAAGCAGACACTTGGTACTGAGCTGCTTGCTGTTCTGTATCTGCAGTGTGGATAAATCATGGACTTCGGTGTTCAGGGCATCTGGTCTGGAACATTTTGTTAGTAGTAAATTCAGGCACACACAAAATGCTGTGCTGCTTAATTGCCAGCAAGACCTAAAATGACTCATTTTGTGATGTTTCTTTTTCTTCTTCCTCTGCAGCAACTATAATGGAGAGACAGAAGAGAAAACAAGAAATAGAGAAAGGACTTCAGTTCATTCAGTAAGTGGACAACCTCACTATTTCCTGTGGCTTTGGAAGCAGTTGTCTTTGTACCAAAGATTGCAGGAAGCGAGTGCATCCTATTCACTGATTTTGGGTCTGCTGCATAGAAAAGAGATATTTTTCCTAAGGATTTTCACTGTGATTCTTCAAGGTGCTTCTTGTCCTGCCAGCTATCTAAACATGAAATTCTGTCATTTTAATTTCCTTTGGTTTTGCTCTCCACTGCAGTTCCACGATGATCTTTATATTCAACATAGCACCAATAGTACTTGGACCTTCTACTTCATCTTCAGCATGAAGATCTCAAAGCACTCTTTCAGCAAGGTCGTCCCACCTTTCTTGGGAAGGGAGATACTGTCTCTATTTTGTAGGTGGGGAAAGCAAAGTAAATGACTTGCCAGGTACCCCATATGGTGCTTATAGGGGAAATAGATGACCTGGGCTCTTTTACAGTTGCCAACGTGTAGATTGCACCTGGCAGGTGCTCGGGTCAGTCTTCTGTGAATATCATGTGGCCTTCTAGAGCTTGAAGTGCTTGCTTAAGTAATGGTTACAAGTCCAAGTACTTCCTTACAAAGTACAGTAGTGTTTTTTTCCCATCCAGTATTTAAGTTTGCAAAGGCCTCAAGCTCAGGTCCAGGTTGCATGGTGAGTAACAAACCAGCAGGATTGTAGTCAGAGTGGTTTGGGATTTTTTTTAAGGTCTGCTTTGAGTCTGCAGTTATTGTGGCTGAAATCTGTGCCTTTACAATGGCGGGGGGGGGGGGGGGGGGAAAGCCAAATCTTCCATGTTACATGTGTATTTCCTGTAGCATGGCAATGCTATTTTCCCCCAGTCTGAGACTAAATGGGGCTGACAACCCAGTTTTAGAGAGGCAATTGTGAGGTTTATTAACATTTATAAGGTTTATTAACATTTATAAAAATGCTCAAGGTTCCTGGAAAGACAGTAATTCAGAAATACAGGGTGTTGCTCATGCTTCTGGAGTGTATCTTGAACTCTGAACTGGGGCAGTGTCGTTTCTTGGCTTGTTTTGATGTGAAAGAGGTAGTCTGATTTTATGAGCAGCATGAATGTTTCTTACAAAGCCATGGCATTTCCTGTACTTAATTTTAAGGAGTAGCTGATGATTAGTTGAGATGTATTTCGAAAGTGAGGAGGGCTATGAAAGGTGTGAAAGATTTCTCTAAAGCCTGTTGTTTTCCCCTTGAAGAGGAAAATTAAATATATGTGGGCCAAGCCTGGATGACTTGTCTGGTCTGATTTGAAGAACAGTCCTTTCTTCTAAGTCTCAGTGTTGTTGTGGGGTAGGTGTTACCCACACAGCACTGCCAGTTTTGTGTCTCAGCCTGGCAGCCTTGGCCGAGACTGCTGGAGTTAAATGGTCTCCCGAACCTGCATTGTTTTCTCCCTTCCTTTTGAGGTGTAGACCTAAAGGCATGTGGCTAAGTTAACATGGAGGAAAGCGATCGTATTTATCACTGTATGTCTTTAGTCTCATAAAGGGCTTGAGGAGGTCTTGGAGTGCCAGTCTGGTGTCTCTCATTAGAGCCAGATGTACTTAAAATAAGTTTGTATTCTCCATGACAAGCTCTCATGGGACTTTATCAAAGGGTTTTTTTTTTCAGTTGTCTCTCTGAAGGCACATTACAGATGATCATGTATGTGCAGGAAATAGCTGAGAATAAGATTTCTCTAGTCCCAAATCCCTTTGGGACCTGACCATCTCTTGACACTACTGTGGCCATCACCGAGCATAATGCTCCCTAATTGTGTTCTTTTTGCCCCAACTGTCTTTGAAGTGATAAAATGTTCAGTATCTCACTGAGGTCAACAACACAGGAGCATAAAGATGATTTCTTCACCAGACAAAAGCCCTTTTTTGCATGGATGCCTGTTTTATGAGCATTTTCATTCTTTTTCAGGTCCACATTACCCCTAAGCCAAGAAGATTATGAGGTAATGAAGAATTTGTTTTCTGAAGTTGGGAACCCACTGGTTAGCAGGATTTGTTCTTCTGCACAGCTATTAGTTTACATACCAAAAGTGGAGAGTGTGGAATGGTCTGTCACAATTTGTCTGTAACATAAAGTTTTAAGATTCTGACAGTGACAACTTTCAGGGAAAGGAGAGGACACTTGAGTGTTAAAGAAGAAAGGAGATTTGACTGGATTATTCTCGTCTGCCAGAAGACTGATGTTTTAGAGGGTGGGGAGGCAGGATTATTTTAGTGGGAAGGAAGTTTGCTAAAACACACGGAAAGGAATGGGAAATTGGGAAGCCTCTCCTGTCTCTAAATAGCTACTTCGGTCTATTTGCTCTGTCCCTGCTGCCCAGGCCTTTTTGCAGAAGCTGGTGAGAAACCTGTTTGCAGAGGGCAATGATTTGTTTAAAGAGAAGGATTTCAAGCTTTCACTCGTGCAGTATGTGGAAGGGCTGACTGTGGCGGATTATGCAGCCTCTGATGAGGTGACCATCCCAAAGGAGCTCCTGTGCAAGCTTCATGTCAACCGAGCTGCTTGCTACTTTGCCATGGTGAGTGCCTTCCCAAAACATCCCCATGGGCAGGGAGGACATTGTGGTTGCATTGCCATGCGATTGGAAAAGATGTCAGGAGGGGTTTCTCTTGGTTTTGTCTGCTCCCTGTTCCAACACTGGAGAAGACGATGACACAGAATACTCTGGTATCTCCCCAGTATCGCACTGTGTCTTATGAGACCTGAGGAAGGATGTGAAGGAGAAGGGGCCAGGTCTAAGGTACTGGTCCTTGTTGGTGACGAGTTAGTACAATCCAGTGCCTTCCAGTACTGCCTCAGTATTTCTCTGGAATACTGTTTGAGCATTGCTCTGGAGGCTCCTGCCTCCTCAAGTGAGGCACTGGAAGATGGTGAGAAGGCTTTGGGTCTTGATGGAACTTTCAGCACATACATGGAAAAGGATTCTGAAATATTTAGGCTATAAAAGGCTGTGTGCTTCCATTTTCCTAAGGAATATAACAGCTTTCCTTTATGGCACAACCCCAGAGCAGGTCCATCCTGTTCATAATGAGGCTGAGTCCCATGAAAAAAAAATAGCAAGCAGTCACATAATTAAAGACTGTCAATATGACATGCCCAAGGTAGAGGAGGGGACAAGATAAGGTTGCTCAAGCAGCCTCAATTCTGGCATTTACTGACTTTAAAGTGTTTTGGGTCTTGCAAGACTTAACAAAGGTTTTGTATATTGTATTCCTGTTTCGTATGAGGTAACACATCTATTTCCAGCTGCCTTTTATATTCCTGTTTTCTGTTGAGAGGTGAAACATTAGCATTCACACAGAAGGAGGGGTTAGTCTGCTGTGCCTCAGCTGATTCGAGGTGGTCTCTTCCATGCAGGGCTTGTATGAGAAGGCACTGGAAGACAGTGAGAAGGCTTTAAGTCTTGACAAGGAGAACATCCGAGCGCTTTTCCGGAAAGCCCGCTCCTTAAACGAACTTGGAAGACACAAAGAAGCATATGAGTGCAATAGCCGATGCTTGCTGTCCCTCCCACATGTAAGTTTTTGACATACAACTCATCTTGATTTCTGTGGCTCACCACTTTCCTCCTCCATAACATGCTTAGAATGAGGCCAGAGGATAGTGGAAGAGGAAGCTTGGCTGTTCCTGGGAACATGTTATACATAGAAATTCTGTATCTCTGACTTGAAGAAGATGTTTGACCTCCCATGTTTCTTCAGTCCAAGTCACCCTCTACAGATAATGCCAGCCAGAGACAAATAACAGGTTTGGTGGCCTATTTGGGAAGAGCAAAACCCTATGCTAACAAAATGTGAATGAAGGCCATGAAAATATTTTAATTAACTGGGTTTATATGCCTAATGGGAGTGACTAGGAGCATGGGACAAGTGGGAACTGGAGCACTGGAAGGAAAACATGCATACTTTTACTGTTTTACATAAAAATGTCTCTCATTTTATTTGCTGATTGCTAAGGCAAGGTGATACAGCTTTTAATTTTTGAGGGACATGTAAAGGTGTCCCTGACATCACGTGTCATATTTATTTTTATATTCACAGGTGTGTAAATTTTTGCATTCAGAGGTGGACTATATGCGTATACTAGGCCCTAGATATTTTCCTGACGATGCTTTTGTTGCATGTCCTTTTAGGCCAGATATTGAGCAGGAAAAGAGACTGTGATTAGATAGATTCTAGTGAGCACTGGTTGCCTTTGCTAAATTTGATTCTGATCAATCACAGTAATACAAGAAAAATACATCTACTTCAGCAGG
>NW_009910477.1:10110-12927 GCF_000696875.1 Nestor notabilis
CCTTTATTATTGGTGTTACAGAAGCAGTCTTTGGAAGCCTTGTTAGCAAATAGTTATTCTTTTTGTAAAGCTTGTAAATTCTAGTTTCTTTCTAGTTTCTTTGACTTGGCAGAACAGGATGACCAACACATGTTAAAGGTGTCATGTTAGGAGAGTTCCAAAAAACTGTTGTTTTTGTTTTTTAAACAATCCCTTTTAAAAACCATCTAATACATGTGTTCATGTAAAGCTATGTCTGGCTGTATTTCACATTGCAGTTGAGCCACTTAAAACTTCAGGTATTAAAATTTCAGGTGATAAAGGACTTACCACTCAGTTGACTCACTGTGTAGCAGAGTTAATTTAGTTTGCAGAGGTTTCCAGTGTGGTGAAGTTGATACTTCTTGGTGGTAAGCTTTTTTTGGTGTGGCGTGTTATTTTTCAGGGTGTTGAAGGACAGCATATTGCACGCCCTTGTTGAGCATCCCCTCATTTAGGTGGGAGGTAGTAAGCGCCTGAGGGTGGCATTTGGCTGAGGGAAGGGAAGGCTAAAGGAAGATCTTGGGGGTGGCAAAGAACAAATAACCCCCCTCCGCAAACCTCAGGCCTCCTGACAAAAAGGACACTGATGAAGCACATGTTGTTGGGAAGGGAAGCGGAGGCAGTCTAGAGAGAAATACTTTCTTGATCTTGTCCAGGAATCTGAGAAGGCATCTCAGAGTTATGTTGGCATCTGGAGTTGGATAGGGTAAGCCTGCTAGGCATGACTATGAGATCAACAAAAAGAAATTACATCAGAGGTCGTTCTGGTGAGTTTTTCACAGGGAGCAAGAAAATGACTGACTTCAGAAGACACCTGAGAGTGTTTGGAAAGGCAAAATCAGCAGAGGCAAACAGAACAATGAAAGCGTGATTGGTGTTAGAAAGATCTGAGAGGTGGAAGAGAGTAAGGAAGGAAAGTGACCATGAGATTTGACCAAGAAGAGATTGCTGGAGGGTGCAAGAACAGTTTTAGAAGGTGGTACATGTTGAAGGGGTGTCAGATGGGGAGAGGAGAAGAAATGGACAAGATAGATTTTGTGTTCAGTGAGTTCAGAGAAGATGGTGACAAGACCAGTGTCGAGGGTGTGTGGGAGCAAGTACAGTCAAAAAGTTACATTCCAAATTGAGGGGAAAAGTTACTGACACTGTAAGCTGGAAGGACCAGAGGCTAATGAGGGATTGAAAGGCAAAGGATGAACCTGCAGGGAGAAGAAGGTTGGAAAGACCAGCATGTCAAGTAGAGAGAAGAGAGCAAGCTTCAACGTAGGAGATGTTCGGACATGAAGGAGGGATATCACAATAGGCTGGGCAGATCTTTTTTTCTGCTTTGAAGAAACTGTTAAGGTACTCTAGTATTTTTGCAAATGGAGAAAGAGGAAAGTATAAGGAAGGAGTTGGTGGTGATAAATAAGTGAAGAAGGGTGTGGCAGGTTGTTAGTCCAGAGAGAACTGGAGAGGATAGAGCAGGGGAATGGAGCATGGCCCAGAACTTTGTTTAAAGCCCACGGTGGTTTGAGAGTGGGCATGGGCAGTGAGCAGAGAGGATGGTAAATGGCACATGATAAGGAAAACAGAAGGATCTGTTGAGGCAGTTTAACCAGAGCCAGAGACAGTGAAAATGCCTTGGAGATAGTAAGTTGGAAACTGAGACTTAGTTTCAGCTTTAAAACCAAACAGACAAGCAAAACAGGCTAGTGAATACTGTCTGCATATCAACCCTGATTGTTAATTCTGGCTGGCAGAGAGGGAAGGCATGCAGGCTCCTTCCCAGACATGGGGACCTTGTGGAGTTGTATCAGCCCCCAGCAGCCAGCCTTAGCAGCCCCTCCATCTGTCTTGCCAGGAAGACTCAAGAACTCTGCTTGTGGAGAGTGGGTGCTTTCTTGGAAGCAGACATTTGATTCTGATTTTCTGCAGCATTGAAAGAACGTTGGGGAGAGCTCCTGGTGCAACCTCAAAATCTCTGTAGGACTGAATGACAAGAACTCTTAGGTCTGCATTAACTTTCCTAGGGCTGCTCTGGTAATTGCCCACTTGCTTCTGTCTGCAAGTGAGGCTTCCTGGTGCAGCCCAGTGTGCATAACTGCGTTCCTGTTTATTTCATTGTGTGTGCCTCAAAGGCAAAACTGAAAGTGTCCTGCCAATGGTTTTGTCCCCAGGATGAAAGCGTCACCCAACTGGGACAGGAGCTTGCCCAGAAGCTGGGACTGAGAGTTCGCAAAGCATACAAAAGACCTCAGGTATGACTTCTTTTTTCTTATAGGCTAGTATTTGGCTCATTCAGATTTACTTTTGGAAATACAGTAGGTACTGCTCTGCAGTTACAGACATATGTACACTAACGTGCACACTGCTGGCTACCCTACTTGTCCCGATTTCTAGCCCCATTGCTGCTCTGTGTCTACTCTCAGGATGTTCCCTGAGTCCCCAGCTAAACCAGGCAGAGCTGGGCTGGTGCTGCAGGAGAGGCTTTTGATGCACTGGAAGCCTGTGGTTTTTGGAGGAGAGGGACATATAGTCTGATACCAAAGGAGGTTTTGCATCGCAGTGCTTTCCCTGTTACGGGATGAGAAGGGTGGGATCCTCTCCTGCATTGTAGTGCAACGGGGTCATGAAGGGTTCCTGCCCCATATCTAGGTGTACGCTTTTTTGTGGTGGGAGAAAGGCCTCCACTTCGGGAGAACAACAGGTACACATCTGCTCAGATGCTACGTGTCCTGGGTTCAGCTACAGCAGTCATTTTTTCTCCTCCTTAGCAGCTGGGGCAGGGCTGTGTTTGTGACTTTCACCCTGGGA
>NW_009910477.1:13141-14438 GCF_000696875.1 Nestor notabilis
GTGTCGGTCGGCAGGTGGTGAGCAATTGTATCCTCTCCCTTTGTTATTTCCCTTATCATTATCATTATTATTGGTAGCAGCAGTGGTTTGTATTATACCTTAGTTACAGGACTGCTCTTATTTCAACCTGTGGGAGTTACATTCCTCCAATTCTCCTCCCCATCCCTCCAGGAGCGGGGGGAGGAAGAAAGAGGGGGAGTGAGCGAGCAGCTGCGTGGTTCTGAGTTACCGGCTGGGCTTAAACCATGACACTAGGAAAGAAGGCAGCAAAACCCAAGTTGTAGGTGTGATTAATTGATGCCAGTGGCTGGATCCGTAACCTGGCTCTGCAGGGAAGTGCTGCAGTAACTGGAGTACTGTTCGTGTTTAAATGTATACCCTGGGATGGAGCTAGAGGGCGTTAGGCCTCTTGGATATCCACTCTTGGACAAAGCTGCCTTGGTCTCATAAAATCCCAGGATGCATTTTCCCAAGTAGGGAACATTAAATAGTAGTCGAGGCTTACATCGGTGTTTGCATTCGCATCCTCCGCCCCATGCGCAGTGGTGTGTTAAACAGGCAGCATGTTCCATCTCAGGAGGGGCACCTTTGCAGTATGGGGTGAAGTGACCAATCCCTTGGGCATCCAGTTTGCAGAGCTCTTTTGGAGTAAATTTGGCTGTAGCATCTGATTTCTCTCCCTGACCAGCTACACCTGTGGTTCACCAACCCCCAGAACCCCCTTGGCATTGTAGCAGCTCTCACACTCCAAAATCATTCTGTCTCAAAGAAGGGGAAGTTTTATGCAGAAATACTTTTTGTAGCTGCTCGCTCTGTTGGCCTTGCCACCTTTTTGCTGCTGTCACATCACTCAGTTGTGATGGGCTTAAACCACTTGTGTGTTAGAAAAATAAAAACCTCCAAAATGCTTTTTGTTACTTGAAATTTAGTCATTGGTATTTTGATGACACCTTGCTATCTCTTGTTTTGACTTCCAGCTTTCATTCCAGTGCTGTAATGCGTTCCCAAAGTAGTAATTTCTTGATGAAAGACAAAACCTTCTGTTTCTCAGGGAAGTTGTTTTGCTTCCTGATTGTGTGTTGGATGTTGGGTGTATTGCACTGAGGTGTCCAGAACTAATACGTGGCCCTTTCAGTGTTCAGAAAACTGTACCCTTGTGTCACAGTGGTATGTCTTTTGGGGTGGCTGTTATTTATGGGCAGTGCCTGGAAGGAAACCTTATTGTAACCCAGCTTTACCTGGTTTATGAGCATTCATGGGCTGTCTCTGTTCTAAGATCTCCCTTTTCCTTGCAGCA
>NW_009910477.1:14469-17608 GCF_000696875.1 Nestor notabilis
ATTCTCACTACTCAGTAATGGCACGTCAATCAATTTATCAAACCAGGTAGAGTTTGCATTGTGTGGTTTTCACTGTTTATGTCGCTGTTACTAGAATGCTTCACAAATTTGTTTACCTCCAAATTTATAACTGTTGTTTAGGATTTAAATGTGTTTATTAGAGTGTTCCACTTTTAAAGAATATTGCCAGGGAAATGAATTTATTTGAAAGTACTTCTCATGACAACATTTTTTATGTTGGTAATTAGGTCACTGAAGATGGTATTTTTCTTAGTTATTGTAAATGTCTGCTTTCTCTTGCATTTTAAACAAGTTTTAGTTTTCAAGTTTTTACGTAGTTAGTAAAAGTTAGTAAAAGTAGTTAGTAAAAGTCAGAAAGTGTAAGTGCTGAAGAAACATACAAAATTAAATCATGCCATGTGCTGAGCCAGGTACATACACAGTTTATGTGTGCTTTGTATTGTCTGTCACCTGGGAGATCCAGCTTGGGCAGGGCACTTCACAAATGCTAAGCTAAAATATAAGAAATTGCTGATTATCCCATTCTACCACTGGGGAACAAAACCCAAACCAAACAACAAACCAAACACTCGCTGGTTTTACAGGCTGTTTGGTACTTCACACTACTCTTTCAAGCAAACAAACTATAAAACTGTAAAAATTGTCATTTTGTACAAGATGGGATACTAAAGAATTAGCTTACCTCCCACCGTTCAGTGACTTGCTGTCGTGGTTTAAGCCTGAACCCAGGGCACTTGCCTTCACATCTTTCTAGGAAAGACAGTCATCCTTCTTCAGTAGTTGTGCCAAGTTTTTAATTTGCAAATACTTCCTTTTGCAATAAATGAAACCAGTGCAAAAACTAGAAGTTGCAAAAACTATTGCAGTAGGTGCAGCATCTCAAGATTAATGCCTTACCTGTGCCTTTTTAAGCTTAAGTTGAAGGCACACATACTTACCTCTGTTTACTTTTCTGTAAAATATGGGCTCATTTTATTCCTTGCCTGGAGCTCCAAGTCAGCAGTTGTCCTGGCGGAAACCTTTTCCTGTTTTGAGTTTGCTATAAAAGTTCATGGTTGTTAGATTGCAAAATATGTGAACTAAGAAAAGGAACGTTGTGTAAGACCAGGCTAATCAGATCTTACACAGCATGGGGCTGACTGGTTGATATGTCCTGGGACTTGGGGCACGGCGTTCTCATCCACACATGAAAAACCTGATTCTCTGTACAGATTTGCTTACATGGTTGGATATTGTGCAGGGCTGGTATTGCTTTGCAGCAACAGGGTTTGTCCACTGCTGGAGGTAGAAATTAATAGGGTCTTAGGATTAATGGCCTCTGAAAGTTTGTTGGGTTTAATGCTCTTGCTCTGAAAGAGGCCATAAAGGAAAAGAAAGGGCCAGATGCATTTGGGAGTAGTGAAGTGTGAATATCTTTTTAAAGATGAATTTCTGGTAATGTTTTTCTCTCCCCTATCCTATACCTTTTTTGCAGACCACTTCTAATGGATTGGGTTCAATAGATGACATTGAAACAGGTAAAGACATCTCTCTCTGATTTTTGTGGCTTTGGTAAAGTGTCTGACCAGGCTGGCAGGCCTGAGAGGTTTCTCATCATCATTTATTTCTCTTCTGTGCACTCCTGGCTTTGGTAACTAGGAGGAGGAAAAGGTGGTGGGAAGCAGGAGTGTTCTTCCTGCAGGAAAACAGGCCCAGTGAGGGACACATCTGGGAATTAAAAAGGTCTGCTGAGGCACACAGCTCTCTCCAGTTGTGCTTTCTTAAAGCTGGGCTTGGCAAAGCTCCTGAAACTCTGCTCTCAGGCAAAACAGCCTGAGATAAAAATCAGCCCAGATAAAGTGGAGTTAAGGTGGTAGGCGACTCTCTGTGCTCTGAGCGCATACGGTCCTCCGAGATGTTGAGGTGGAGAAAAACCAAGGGATTTGGGACGGAGCAAGGGAGAGCTGTGTTCAGAGTTAAGCACGCAGAAGGAGGGCTACAGGGTTGCTTTTCTCATGACGGGAAATAAGTGACCTTAATTCTGCCCCTGTAGAAAGGCTTCTTATGTGCTTTGCCCTTTCCTGTGTGCTGGAGCATTGAACTCGTGCTTCTGAGCACATCAGTCTGTGTTCCTTTGAAAGATAGCTCTGTGTGTGAAGGTAAGTGTGAAGACTTACTGCTGCAAGTAACAGTTGCTTTTTATAGAACAAAACTAATTTCATTATTAGGGTGCTTTGAAAAACGTATTAGTTCTCTGTTGAATGTTGGTTCAGTAACTAAATGCTACATGCAATCATGAGTCCTAGTTCTGTGAATTAGGGAGTTTTTCACTTTATCTTGCTGTGCTAAAATGAACTCGACTCCTAATGCAGAGTTAAGAGGGGCTGCATCCAGTAAGCTCTTTACCTAATCAGGATTTGGTGTAAGAGCAGCATGCCACCTTTGCTGCAGTTCAGCCAGAGAGAACCTTTACTGCTAGGAAATCTTTTCAAAAGCATGGAAAGTACATGATATTCCATTGCCCTGAGAGCAGTGTGCCTCCAGGAGGGCCATGCATGCTGGGTACCTTGAGAGTTTCAGATTCAAAGCTTTTTTAGCAAAGGCTTTTGTTATTGGTTTGGTTTGAAGAGGCAAACTCCTGAAGCCCTTTCCCCCATGCTTTGCTTGAAGTCATCGGTTAAGTCAGCCCTGCTTTGTACACATCATGGCTCAGATCTGGCTCAGCATGGCCTTTGGCCAGCTAATGCACTTAGGGAACCACTGCTGCTTTGGGAAGCCGAGCTAGAAACAGGGCTTTTAAAAGCACTGTACTTGCCCCTCTGGGACAGGCAAGAGAAGCTACCAAGGGGTGGGGCATGGTGTGAGAGACTTGGTTCAGGGGAGCAGATGGATAAGACTCTCATTGAACTTATAATAATACACGGGGCTTAGTGTTACAGCAGTGGCAGAAATCAGAGGGAGACAGGTGAGTGCCTGTGATCTGCTCATCAAAGAAGGCTGGTTTATTTTTTTAAGATGGAGCAAACATTAGGTGAATGCAGGAGGTGCATAAGCTTTCTGGAAGGAGAGTATGTGAGATGTGGGTATGGTGGCTGGTGAGTAAGGTCAGCAGATGGGGTATCCCGAGGGAAGCAGGAAT
>NW_009910477.1:17639-20423 GCF_000696875.1 Nestor notabilis
TTGGACAGCGGAGAATGGGTGGAAGTGACTGAAGGAATGGCAGCGTTTGGGTGGTCAGGGAGAGGAGAGCAGACATCTCCCCTCTGCCCCTTAAAAGTAGTGGAACCTGTGGGTCCCTGCTTTTCTCGCCCTTCACGTGCACTGAGCTCTGTGTGTGTGTGTCCCATATCATTCTTTATCTTTTTGTTGTGCATTCTGCTTTTTCGGGGGGTTGGGCCTCTTAGGGTGTGTGAGGGCCTCTTTCCTCTGCTCCCCAGTGTGAGTGGGAACTAGAGGGCCTCATTCATTCCTCAAAGAACGTGTGAACTTCTGGTTTCTTTAGGGCCCTGTCATTGTGAACCCTTTTTCTCCCTCCTGCACATGTCCCTGTCCTTTCCAGCATGTTCTGAACTTCTTGTTTGTCCCTGGAGGGATCTTGACAGTACTCCAGATTTAAACATCTGAAAAATGGGAAGGCACAAGCCGTCCCTTTGGATTGAGGGAAATCTGGCTGAGCTACCAGCAGTGAGGCCATCACCAAGGAAAGCTCAATGGCTTTACGTTTTAGTGAGCACAGCTGAGGGATCTGCACCAGAGATGAGCTGAGAGGAACCATCGCAAAGGGGGCTTGGGGTTGGAGCTGAGCTTGATATGAAGGGCAGCTGCAAAACTAAGGACGTTTACAGGCTTCCTTTGAGCTGCTGCTGCCTGTGGGGAATGTGTCCAGCTGCAGCACTGAAAACCTGTGTTGGATCCCATAAGGTACAACATATACTTTCCTTCAATTGCATGCATGAGGTTGTGTGGAGGGCCCTGTGTCTATCCCTTGCTGCTCCCTCCTGCTTTCCCTGCCTTTTGTCACGGCTCTACCTCCAGTGCCTTGCACAGTGACCTTGGCTGTGGTTCATCTATGTGGACCACTCACAACAAAAGCCAAAGGAAAGGTGGCAGGGACTGGTGGTGTGCTCCTGGTGGGGTTAGAGATAAGGGGGCCTGCATGTGTGTGTTGTCTCTGCTGTTTTGTTTAGGACTTGGGGGGTTGCAGGAACTGCTGATCCTCTGAGCTAAGAAGGGCACCAGCGCAGTCCACAGTCAGTGAACATGCGGTGTAGAGGACAGCAACACAGCTCACTCACTCAGTCCCAGTTAGAAGGGATGGCTGAGTTCTTGTGAGGGCTGAGTGAGCAGAGCTTGTATAGACAGGATGCAGCATTTCTCGCTGGATCAAGATTTATGTCTTGGAAGCTTGTCTAGTTTCTTTCCCATTCTTATCAGTCTTTCTAATAAAAGCTATTGTCTCTCCTTCCAAACTTTCCCTTGCTTGTAGCCTTAGACTATCATAGCTATGGTGCAGACTCTGCTGTGTGGATTGAGCAAGTAGCATCTTTGTCTTATTTCTTTTCTTTTATTCCAGGACATCTGCACAGGGGCAGAATTAAGGTAGTTTGGGTGCTTGGTTTGAGAACCGCAAGTGTAACGCTGCATTTTCCAAATTTCTAACATTTGAACTTCTTTTGGTTTTTTAACCTTTATTTTTTTTGAGAGTAAAATGCTCTTCTGTGAAGAATATGTGTTTGTAACCTTAACTTCACTTAACAGAGGTTTATATTGCATGGTGGGAAGATTTTACCATTTCAGTACTGGAGAGGCAAGGAAGCCTTAGGGAAAATCACTGCTTCTTTCCTGCCCTGACCCTGGCTCACACAAGTTCCCAAGGGGATGTTTGCTGCTGAGGTGTTGAGGGGGAGTGTGGGCAGCACACTCTCACCTGCGGAAATCAGGAAGCACTCAAGAGCATGGAATTTACTTGGGTGAAGATAGATGAGTGAATCTGATGGGTTTTTTGGGGGACCCACTGGTAGCACAACCTGGTCTGAGCACCTGATCTCTGACTCCTTCCCAGCAAGACTTTGTGGTTTTTATCTTTTGCCATTTAGGATGCCTGAGGTTTTAGAGAGGGCACGAGTAAGCAAGCTTTCAGCTGGGGTATCGAAGCTGCAAGGAGTAGAGAAGGCAGTGATCTCTGCCAAATCCATTAGTGAGGAACATTAAAGAAAACACCTGGTGGTGGGTTATAGAGAAATTGGATTATGTGCCCCTGGCCTTTAGTCCTAGACACGGTGAACTCAGTAACTGTTCAACCACAGGTTTTGTGTTTTTCCTAGGCACTGTACATGCTTTTGTTCAAGCATACCAAATACTGACAGTCGGTCTGGGCACTGCCCTTAGAGTGTTTCAGCTGTCGGTGACCTATGAGGGACTGGGAGCAAAAATGAAAGCACAGGAACTCTTCAGACCAGAGCCTTTCCTCTCAGAAAACTGGCATACTTGTTTTTTGTGATTTGAGGGAGTTGTACAATATTATTTTTGCCTAGCTGTGCTCTGCTTGCCCCCTGCAAGAGGCTCTCCTAGGTGACTGGCTCTGTTTCTCCCTCATCACAGACTGCTCTATGGACCTGCAGTGCCTCCCAGCTCCTGTGGCCACCTCCATCCCTGTGAGTGAGGGGCTGGCCCCTTTGTCTTCTGACTCGGATACAAAGGGCTTGCCTACCTCGCTCCCTGCTGCCAGCCTGCTCCAGTCTCCAGACTGCATGTCCTTGCCAGCACCTGAAAGCGTGGAGGACTTCACAGATGGGGACATCATTGGGGAAGAACTGGACTCCCTCCTGGACTCCCTTGCTGAAGGGTCACCATACCCTCTAGTAAGAGTGGGTGCTGCGTGGGTCCCCTGCTTCTTTGTTCCAAATAGGTCCTTGGAGCATGTGGATATGCGTGCTGCCGTGCTGGCTCCCTCTCTTTTTTTCA
>NW_009910477.1:20454-25953 GCF_000696875.1 Nestor notabilis
GCTCTTCCTTTGGCAAAACTCATTCATTCCTTCCTTTATTTCTGCAATTGGCTTGTGGGTATCTAAAGAGCTTGCCTCTAAGCCTGCTTTTCTGTGTGCAACTTCATAGAGCTGCCTCTCAAAAGGTAGTCAAGATAGCTTTCCCATGCCATCACCTCTCCCCTGGACTCTGGTGGCCATGGAGTTGGAGCAGGCCTGAGGGTAGAAATGAGTGTGCTAAGATGGATGTATTTTATACATCCGAATGTATAAAATGCATGCTCTGATGTCCTTGTATTTTGTGCAGGCTGCATTCAACCTAAGCTATTTGAACAGGTCTGGGAGCTGTAGAGACAATCTGTATTCATACTTATGGTGGATTTTGGTTGCCAGTGTTGCTGATGTTACGCGAGCCAACTTGGGTCCAGAAGCAGTACACTCATGTTCATGCAGGACACCTCCTGAGCCAAAAAGCTCAGATGAGAGGTGCCAGCTTTACTGTTTCTTGACCTGAGCTGATTTAAGTGAAGCTGAGCACACACAGTGCTGAGGTCAGGCTGGCAACCATTACTCACGGTACCTTGCAGACTGATGAGCTCAGGTAGTCCAACACCTCCACAGGGACCTCGGTCCAGACAGTGTGTGGTGTAGATTGGAAGGTCTGTGGGAAGTCTGCAGGCAGATGGAGCGGCTGGGTATCCCTTTGTTTCACGCACTTGAGTGGGAGCCTGTTGCTGTCTGTGTTCACTCATTCCCTGATCCTTGTTCCTAATTGCTATTTATCCTCTCCCTTCCTGATTCCCCAAAGTCTCTGGTCCAGGGCACCATTCCTACCAACCTGCCAACAGAAATGCCCCAGCTGATTCCTGTGTTTCCGGGGGGAACTCCGCTGCTGCCCCCAGTCGTGACAGCCAGCATCCCTGTCTCCACCCCACTGCCACCTGCCTCCTTCGGGCTGGTGATGGATCCCACCAAGCAGCTTTCCTCCTCCTCTGTCCTGGATGCCTTTGAGGCCCCGCCAGGAGGGAGTGCTGGCTCCACCTTGGATTCGCTGGATTCCCTTGCTCTGCTTCCCTACAAAAGGACTCCTTTGGGACAAGCAGAGGGTCACTGGATGCCTTGGATTCCTTTGCCATTGGTAAGTGCAGGACTGATGGGGTTTTGTGCTGCTTTAGCTGTGAATGCGTGCCAAGATTATTTCCTTCTGTGCTGAGGATATCTGTCTATAGCTTTGTCTGCTGGTGCTGCAGAATGGGAGTGTAAATGTAGAGGAGGACAGGGACTTGTCTTGGATAGAGCAACTGATTATGTCTAGCTTAGAAGTAATGAGAAAGGCTGTAGGTGTGTAATCCCAGATAAGCAGTATGTGCATGGTGTAAAATCTCAAGAGGAGAAAGGAACACAAAGGTGTATAATGATGAGCAATGAGATTTAAACTTGGCTTGCTGTCCCTGACACCTCCCTTGGCACAAATTGCTAGACTAGAGCATGATTCCTCCACCCGCTCCAACAACTCTTTGACATTTTGGACCAAATGAGCAAAATCCTGGTGACTGTTATGGATGATATGTGACCTTGTAGTGCTGGGCAGAATGGTAGAGGCTAAGGTGGGTCTCTCACATCTCTGTTTTCAGGGCAGTGAGTGTCCTGTTGCTTGTGGCACTGCACTCTCGTGGCACTGCACTCTCATGTCACAAGGAGCAAAGTTTTGGAGGATTTTGGCCAAAAAGTCTGTCCCCTCCTGTCCTGAGAGGGAAGGCAGGCTTTTTCTTGGCTAACTTGACCTCAGTATTGCAATATGCTGTCAGCAAAAGTATTTTGAGAAGAGCAGAGATTGGCCAGTCAGCACCTCAACGCTCAGATTCACCTCAGCACTGGGCTTCCTTGGAGTTGCCACATTAGGAATGCCAGTGCTCAGCAGCGTATAACTGGGTTCAGTAGGGTTTCAGAAGGCCTTTCCTGGAGCGTTTTGAAGACTTAGACTGATTGTTTGGGGAAGAAAGTATTAAAGTGTTATGAAAGAAATAAAGCAAATTGCTTTAATAAGCATTTGTTTCTCTTTTTGTGAGCAAAACTGCCTCTGAAAGTGAAATGATTGTTCCGTGGGACTCTTCCCCCCTTCTTTTTCCCAGAAGAAACTAGCCCTCAGGAACTGCGACACCCACCTGGCAGCCAAAAGCCATCCCCCGTGGTGAGTGAGCCGCTCCCTCGTGCTGATGTCCCAAGGTGCTCTGGAGCCAAGGTAGTAGTGACTTGGGTGATGTAGGTAATTTGGGCCCCTCCTCTTAACCTGCCCCAGTGAGTGTCACATTCCATGTTGTGGCAAGGCAGGTAAAAATTTCCCCAGAGGCAGTAGGAAGACATTAGTTCCGTCTTCATTTTTATCTGCCACTGTGCATGTTGCCAAGGTAAACATGGTGTGACCTAGGTAGGGTCAACAGGGGATCATGGAGGCCAGTGCCCCACTATATCTGGCAGCCACATAACACTGAAGGATGAGGCAGAGTAAGCCAACTTTGTCTTCAGGCTACTGATGTTCTTTGCTTCTCTCTGTCCCTGTCAAAAGGCTCTTCCATATACACTTTTCTGCCGCTGTCCTGTGTCTCCAGTCATGGAGAAAAGGGGGAGGGATATCTGTGGTTGGCAAGCTTGGAACAAGAATTATTCATAAGTTCTTGTCATCTGCTAGTCCTGTTAACATCAATGTGAAGCAAAGTCTCTGTCCTCAAATTAATCTGCTCCCTGAAGACTCGCTGATAAGTGGTTTGGCTTTTTCCCAGCTTGGGATAGGGTTGATATGATAGTCTTCCAATGCAGAGTTGGTTGTGATGGAAGGAATGGGGAGTGAGTGGGACATTTTGTTCACAATAGAAAACTGAGGTCCCTTATCAAAGGAGGGAGAGGCCCACCTTTGAAGTGGATGTACCACACTGTTTATCATCTGTGAAAGAGCTGCCTGCTGCTCATTTGGAAATGTCACTTCAGATGGAAATATTTTGATGAGAGAGAAAATGAGAAGGGTTTTTGGGAGACTGGCATGGGGTAGAGGGTTGGAGAGGTTTCTTCCATGTGGTTGCAGAATGAAAAGAGAGGTATGTGTGGTTTTGAAGGAATGAGGAGTGAGTGGGACATTTTGTTCTGTGACTCACAATAGAAAACTGAGGTCCCTTACCAAAGGAGGGAGAGGCCCATCTTTGAAGTGGATGTACCACACTGTTTATCATCTGTGAAAGAGCTGCCTGCTGCTCATTTGGAAATGTCACTTCAGATGGAAATATTTTGATGAGAGAGAAAATGAGAAGGGTTTTTGGGAGACTGGCATGGGGTAGAGGGTTGGAGAGGTTTCTTCCATGTGGTTGCAGAATGAAAAGAGAGGTATGTGTGGTTTTGCTCAGGTCAGCCTTGGTGGAGTGAGTCACCCAGCTGTGCCCAAGGTCACCGAGCACTTGCTGTCCCAGCCGGAACCAGTAATGCCCAACACAGCCCTGCTGGTGAAGAACCCCCTGGCATCTACTCATGTCTTCAAACAAGCCTGTCATATCTGCTACCCCAAAACAGGTGATTTGTGTGCTCTGCCACTCAGAGCACTGGCCCAGGCTAGGGTTTGCCTTTGCGTGGGCTGATGGGGTTATTCTGTCCTGCAGGGCCCAAGGCTGGTGATTACACCTATCGGGAAGGCTTGGAGCACAAGTGCAAGCGGGACATTCTGCTGGGCAGGCTGAAGAACTCAGAAGACAAGACCTGGAAGAGGATCCGTCCTCGCCCAACCAAAACCAACTTTGTAGGATCCTATTACCTGTGCAAAGGTGATCTGGAGGGGATAGGGCTGTCAGTGTCTGGGAAGGGGCTGTTAGGTGTGTGCCAGGGGAGTTTGGGAGGGGACTTCCATTTGGTATCATGTGCTGTCTTTGAGGTCTTCCTGTCCCATCAGTAGCTCATGGACCAGGAGGTTGAGTACGATGAAAGGCAGTGAGCTCCCATGCTGTGGAGAACAAACAGCTTTTAAAGTGGTGGAGCAAAAATGTTGCAAAGGCATAGTGGGGTGCTGTGCAGAGCCAAGCACTCAGAGCTGCACTGTTGACATGGGCTTTGCTGAGAACCTGCCTCCTGTACATTTGCCTGCATTAGTCCTGCTCCACCCAGCAGCCCCATGGCAGGGCTGTGGTTCTGCCTAGGGAAAAGCTGTCTCTGCTTGCTGCTTTGCTCCAGCCTATCCCTCTGTATGGGCAGGCAACATGACCAGACTGGTCCTTGAGGCAGTGTCTTTACAAAGTACCTAATGAAGTGGGGAGGTTGCAAGAGCCAAGATAACAGGGCTTCTCAGTGTTGGGCTGCTAGGAGAACTTAATCTGGATTGGCTTCAAAAGGGATTAAATTGTGGTCTGTCCCTGGCCAAGCACTGCATTAAAGCAGGCCTCCACTTTGAGACAGTTTCCACAGCAGATGTCATTACTTGAGATTGTCACCACTCAGTAGTTTGCATTAACATTCCTGAATGTCCTGGCTATAGGCAAACCTGGGGGAGATGTCTTTCCTTTTTAATTTAACTCTGTGTTTTCTTGCTTTCAGCTCCTTGTGAGGTGTGGGCAGTGGGAGGACACAAGAGAGAGTTTAGTTTCTGACTGGGCCGCCCTCCCTCTGTGGTGGTGTGTGCTGTTTGTTGCTTTGTAGATATGCTTAACAAGCAGGACTGTAAGTACGGGGATAACTGCACCTTCGCGTACCACCAGGAAGAGATCGACGTGTGGACGGAGGAGAGGAAGGGGACCCTCAACCGTGACCTCCTCTTTGACCCGCTAGGTGGGATCAAGCAGAGCAGCCTCACTATTGCCAAGCTCCTCAAGGAACATCAAGGAATCTTCACCTTCCTCTGTGAGGTACAGAGCTGGTGGGAGGGAGCAGGCACCCTCCATCATCTCCTCAGTATGTGTCTGAACCATTGATACGCTGGTAGTTGCCATCATGGAAACATAGTGGGATGACTTGCACAACTGGAGTGCTGCAGTGGGTGGCTATAAACCCTTCAAAAGAGATAGGCAAGGAAGGAGAGGTCGTGGGGTAGCCCTGTATGTTAGGGAGTGTTTTGACTGTCTAGACCTAATGATGGTGATGATAGGGTAGAGTGTTTATGGGTAAAAATCAGGGGGAAGGCCAACAAGACAGGAATCATGGTGGGAGTCTGTTACAGACCACCCAACCAGGATGAAGAGGCAGCTGAAACATTCTGTAAGCAGCTGGGAGCAGACCTTGTTCTCATGGGGGACTTCAACATACCAGATGTCCACTGGAAATACAATACAACAGAGAGGAAACAGCCTAGGAGGTTCCTGGAGTGTGTGGAAGGTAACTTCCCGGCACAGCTGGTGAGTGACACAACTAGGGAAGGTGCCCACTGGACCTGTTGTTCCTGAACAGAGGAGGACTTGTGGTTCATGTGGTGGTTGGAGGCCGTCTTGGGCACAGCAATCACAAAATGACACAGAAGTAAGGAGGGGGGGCCGCAGAGGTGCCACCTCGGGG